>NC_137100.1:46929008-47081508 GCF_949357685.1 Gobio gobio
AAAATGTCAGGCCTCTCCAATTTAAAATTTTCTAGTGACCGATCACATCTACATTTTTCAATTTGGCCAACTAAAACATTTAGTTAAATGTGATCAGTCACTAGAAAATGTTGAATTGGAGAAATGTTTTACAGTGAAACTGTGTGGTTGGTCCAATTAAATATTTTAAATTGTAGTAACAATTGTTTATTTCTCACTGTCCCAAAAGACAAAAATGACTAAAAGCATAAATATATGTTTGAACAGAAGTTTCTTCATTATATAATGAGGATGAGACTAATGAATGGACATAAGAAAATCACGAGCTTGACGTGTTTGATATTAAAAGGCGATAACTTAAGCCCTGAAAGAGGCCGACGCCAAACGCACCGTGTTCAACAGTCGCATGCCACACATATCACACAAATGACTTCATTTCCTTATTACCTATTGTTTTAGACATATAAGACATGAGGAAAATAAAACTATTGGCTACAGGCTACCATTAGATAATTATGTGGTAAACGAGAACACACGCATGAAACCAATGAATGCATGAACTCGTGATTCTACAAAATGTCTTTTAAACGTCATACCCGGTCATAAAGCAAAACTCTGGAGAATAATTTCAGTGCTAAATACTCACCAATGTCTTTGTGAGATGAATATCTCTATTCTCTTGGGAATGTCTGTTTCGGTCTTCAGCACCTGCTGGCTCGGCTCCGCTCGCGCTGCCGCTCCCGCGTCTCCGCATTTGAAATCTCCACACAAACGGTTTTCTTCAAGTGCATTTTGCGCATGCGTATACCGTTTTTCGGACGTAGGACGTAGGAGCACAATTAAATATGTTTGGTGAATATACAATTTTAATTTTGAGTGAAGACCTTAAGCTATGATTAGTACAATGCATCTTTTTGCATGGCGATAATTATTTGGAAATCATTTATTGGGCCAATATGTAATGATCAATTTGCACAATTTTTCCCCCCAATTTTTTTTACAGTGTATGTGAATGAATGTTTCAATTACCACACGCACACTGAAGCCTCACTATATAAGGATATGAATGCATGAACTTCCTCTCCAGAGCCGCTCTGAGAGTCACTTCATGAGCATTTTACCATTTCATTTGAGGAAAACTATCGTCGCCATATAAACACACAGAAACTCAAAGGTCTTCACGGCAACCCGTCAAAATTTCAAGTTAAACTGAACTTTTATTGTGACCGAAATATATTACTTGTACAGTAGAATTGAACTACGTCTCAATGTAATAATAATAATAAATTAACTTTTTTAATTGTTTTTGTTTGACAAAAGTTTAATTGCATATGATTAAAAGCTCAATTAAATTGATGTTGTATGCCTTCATTTTACTGCCAGAAAAATTTAAATAAAAAAATATATTTATTTCATCCTTGAATTAAAAAAGAACTTAATGACCCTATACTTTTAAATGATAGTGTACTTTATTTAAAGAGTACATATTATATATACTTGGTACAGTGTATGTTCTCGGTTTAAGAGAGGTGGAGCACTGATGTGCTTTCAGATTTGAAACGAACGTCTCAAGTTCACTTTTCTTCAACTAGAAATAAGGCAAAAAGTGTTGTTTGTAAAGTTGAAGCTTGTTTTGGTCTTCTACTTGGCAGTGTTTGTAATTTTGTGTCTGTGTCGTTGCTCTTGGCACATTGAACGATTTATATTGTATTAGTGTGTTGGCAGGCTTTCAGCATTACTAGTGTTTACTAGTTTTTCAACTTTTTTTCTCTTCACTTGGAAATGTCTTAATTTTCCTAGCATTCACTCAAATCTCCATTTCTTAACATTATGAAATTTAAATCAATGTTTGATACTCGCTAATGTGTCTTTTTATTCATTTGAATCTCTCTGTCTCTTTCCACAGCTGTCGATAAAGTGCAGAGCGCCAGAGGTCAATCAGTTTGTGTGCCAGTGCTATGAGTTAGTGCTGAAGAACTGAAATGGAGGGAACCAAGTGGAAACCGCAGGTCCTGGGCATCGTTTGGGTGGCGGAAAACCCAAAACGTGATTGGACCAGTCAGAGAAAGAACCCCCACTGTCTTGCATTTCCCTCAGACTGTGCTTTCAGCATTGACTGAATCCCAAGGAATTTTTCTTCATTATTTTGTCCATTCCCAACACCCTTCTTTATCCCTTCTGTTTCCATCCGTCATAAAATATCTCTCTTCTATAACGCGACACACAAAATATAAAGACATCCACTTTATATTCCACATATGCGCAGGTGTTCTTTTCAGCAAATTTCATTGCCTGTCTTCCATGATGTGTATTCTTCCTTTCATGGAGAACAGACATCATGCGCAAAAGATCTCAGAGTTTTAGAGCAGCTTGTATTCGTCATTCATCCAGGGGTAGGAAGGGTATGTTTACTACAGTTAAGAGAAACCTTTCAACACTGCGGTTTTAATTTAGTCTTCATAAACGGACGATGGGTCCCTTGGGTTGTGTTCACAAACATAATGTTGTGAGTCATTGAGGTTCAAATTTGGATTTATTTATTTTCTTCTGTTTTAGTAAAGCTCCTCCCCCATCTTTCCTTAGTTATTTAGGTCTCACACAATTTCTTTTAAGGGAATGCTGTGTTTATCCAGAAGCACTACACAAATGCTGAGTAAACGTTTCTTTTTGCGTCTTCATATTATGTCTGTATTTGGTGATGACTAAGATTGCAGTCATTTTTTGTTATTAAGCTGGGTTTATTTTTAGTTACTACTGTCTTTCGTGTTCTGTGTGGACCAGTTTTGTGTGTGTGTGTGAGTTGGAGATGTAACATTCTGCATGTTCTGTTCCCTCTTCTGGCAATCTTCCCCGTCTTTTCTCATTCCGCCGTTTGTCTTTGTACATGCCCACACATTCAGGGGGTTGTCAATTTAGTGTGTGTGTGTTTTGTTGCAAGCGAGATAATCTGTGAGGAAGACTCGACTCAAGATCCTCCTGCAGAAAACCATTACTTTAGGGTATGAATATCTCTCGCATCACACTAAACGCAATGCATCTGAAGTCTCCTGCTTTTGCAAAGCAAACTTGTTCATTGAACATGTTTCTTTTCATTCTTTATGGGAGTTGTGGTTAAACCTCTACACTCATGTGATGTTACTTTTTGTTTTTAAAACCATATTGGCAAGGTGCACAGACCTCTCTCAAGCTTAATGTAAAATGCATCCCACCAGAGGAAACACTGCTGATCTGATACGCATAATGCTGTGTGTGTACACTTAAAAATTCCCAAATAATATTGATTATTGTTTTCATTTTAATCATAGTTTGTTGATTATGTATGCGTGTTTTATTCTGTAGATTTAGTCGTAGGGTGATTTACAGCAAAGAAATTTGCTTTACTTTTTGTTGGATTCTGTCATAAATGCATCATCTGTTATGGAAATTAAAAAGTATATTACCCATTGATTTAAAGTGTAATTATTCCATCCTGGTTTTAAGCTTTAAAAATAAAAACAATAAAAAGTGAATTAAATATGGCAATTCTTGAAACTCTTAAACCCCAAATAGCGTGGTCAAAAATGTGTGCAATTCTTCATATTTATGAGTACTGACCACTCTTGACTGCTTCCGTTATAGTCCTAACACACTGTATATTGTTTTATTCATTAATAATCTCAGGCAATATGATTCAAATAGGCAAAGCGGGCAGCAAACTAACCAATTTAAACTAGACTTCAAAACATAACCTTTTTATATAGCTATTCAGGGAAAATTTTGAAGTAAATGTGAAATCCTGTGGGAAGCGAGCTGAACCTGTATCTCATCCAATGACATTTTAACGAGTGAAGTTGGTAGGCGGAGGTTTGAAATGGTTTCAGGAAATGTCATTTATTAAGGGTTCCAGGCATGTATCATCCAGTTCTTGCTAAAACAACTCCATAGTTGGTAATTACTCATAATAATTAGCTTTTTACTGTTATGTTTTTCCCCTGTCCTGTTCTATTCTTTTTAGAATCTATGTTGGGCAGGAACACCCTTTTCATTCAAGTCTGATTTGATCCCTTGTTAAACTCATGTTTATGCACACTTTCCTCTTTGTTGTGTTGACTAGCCTGTGGTGAGGAAATTATAGTGTGGTGTAGTCATTTAGAAGCTCGGGTCCTCGTGTGTGTGTATCCAACCATATAATTCAGTGGAAGTGCAATCATAAAACTAGCCTGAAGCTCAATTTTAAGTTGATGGCAAGCAATCTAAGCAAGGAAGACAGGATGTTTGGAATGTTATCTGTTGCTTATAAAAATGAACACAGCCTCTAGCCTGGGAAATAAAGCTGTATTTAGATGTTATAGCTTTCATGACTGGTGTTACGTTGATGTTAAATTTAAGAACTGATCCCTGTAATTGCAATGGATTTGCCTTCAAAAGGTTTAGTGATGGCCTGAAGCCCTGACAGAAAGGGGAAAACGTCATTAAAAAATGGACTGAGTCTGAGAGGACAAAAAAAAAAAAAAAACAGATAAATTAATCTTTCTTGTGTAACTCAAATTGGATTAATGGGCAAATGTATTCCAGTTAGTAATCCAGATATCATTAGATTACATTACGACCCATGCTATTTTGATACTCATCTCAGGAGGACTTCTAATACCCAAATGCGTGGAGATATTAAGAGACACAGACAGACAGTGTGAATATATTCCTGCAGAAAGTTAATTACAACTTTATGTATTTACAGTTTTGTGTCTAAGTTCCTGCATTTTTCTCTCCCGAACGAAGTGGAGTTGTGTGGTGCGATTTCGAGAAGCGGTTTCTCAAACTCGGGTTTATCGTGGGTTTCTCTGGCTATTGAGCGGGGAGCAGCAATTGAAAAACACGGGATGGAGTTTAGTAGCTCTGCGCCAATCAAAGGACCAGTTCCGGACCAGATTTAATTTTTTCGTTAACGTAGTAATATAATACGAACTAACAATTAACTTTTTTTTTTGTTTGAAACTTAAATTAGGCGATATAAAACAGGTTTGATATTGTGCACTTTTGCTTGTTTACTAAACAAACAGTAGCCTACCCATTATTCCTGCTTGAGATAGATGGCACATTACATTTTCACCTTGTATTCCTCCAATAATGCAAGTAAACTCGGGATATGGCACGCGAGAGACCTTTAGGCGCTGTTTATAGCCAGGAAACATCAGCGCAAGCCTAACAAAACACTCATGAATGCGCGCGCGTCAACCTGAACCACGAGTGCGCGCGGAGGAGCAGCGTTTACAACACACAGGAGGGTGAATGCTTCAGTGTAGCTTCAACCAAAGGTCTGTGCGGATCAAGTCCACCTGCTGCAATCTTACGGATCATAACAATGCACCTTTGCGCAGACTGCATTTGGCTCGCGGTGAGATTCACTCATGCGCTCGCGCAGCACGCACTGCTGAGATGATGTGGGAAGGTATGAGGGGTTACGAGGAGAAAGGGTCAATGGTAACCTCGAGATCGAAGAGCACACGTAATCCAGAGAGCAGCCCGGTGGATATTGTTGGATACTGTTGACGTTTTCGAGCTCCAGAGCTGTGTGTGGGAATACTGGGAATACCGTGGAGCACTGAGGACTATTCCCCAATGGAATGCAGAGAAGACAACGCAACTGCCGCAGTGAATGAAGTTGGTGTGTTGATCCATTCCATAAAGGATACGGCCAACAGTGTATTTCACCAAAAGAGATAACGAAATGTAGCTACCAGTTCAGTAGATCTGTGAGCAAACTCTTATTTATTTCCACATCCACTAAGTGTGTTCTCATCGGCTGATGTAGCTAATTTAAGCGCAAAAAAGACGCACGCTCACAATTCATATGATTTTGTTTCGACTTGTTGAGCAGTTTTCCGCGTGTCTTGATCGGTAGTCGTGGTCATCAGTCCTGATCCGCGCGGGATGGTCGAGACGCTGAGCATCGCCGTCATCGGAGCGCCTGGAGTCGGGAAAACTTCTATCATCCGTCAGTTTATTTACAATGACTTCTCCGAGGCGTACAATCCAACCCAAACGAGATACGTGTACAGACCCTCGGTCATTCTTAACGGTGTTATGTACGACCTGAAGATTTTGGATGTCCCGCCAATTTCCTCCTTTCCTTCAAGCCCGAGTCAGGTAACTTACAGTAGCCTAGCTAGTAATTTAACTGGAACAGAAAGCCTGGTACTAAGTGCTGGATGCATAAATGTAGCACATATGTTTAATTACAGCAATAACATTAATTAACAAAAAATGTGGAATAAACTCAGATAAAACAAAATATTATACTGTAGCAGGCGACATGTAGCCTAAGTTATTAACGGTTTTTTTTTTACGTTAGGCTACTTTTTTTCAGCATTTACTATCCTATTTTACAGTTAGGCATCTCGTTGACTCTAATAAAATATTTATCATTCTATTAAAACATTTTACGCTAGCAATTTCATATTCCTTTTCGCTAAAAGTTATACGATTTTTACAGTTTACAATTCGTCACGTGCTTTGCGTTTGCGCGCTTATAGCGCATGTCTGCTCTGTCACACTCGCACTTTAAATTTTGTTTATTTTTTACCCATATCTGTATGAAAGTTTTAAGGCGCAGTGAAAGATTTGTATTACTGAATTATATAATTTACTCTCAAAAATATGCAATTTTGGGGGAAATTTGTCTCGCGTCCTAAAGGTTCAGCTTTTAATGGATCATGTTGATTCCTAATCCACCAGTTTGACCTTGCACCACCGAACTGTCTCTGACATTCAGTTATTCAAATTCACACTTTCCAGTCCTTTAAATAGACCTAACAAAATAGTAATTTTGTTCTTTTAAACCAATCAAATCGAAGCTAATTTTTAACAGATCCATTAACAGAGATTCCTGAGGAATATTAGTGTATTGCTTCAGGAGAGAGGGGCTTTCCTCAGGAAAAAAAATATCTCATTTGGAGTAGTTGCTATGGAGACATGGCTTGAACTGAGCATCTGTAAGCTTATTTTCTGTATCCTCCCTCTGGCAAATATTTCTCTCTCCCCCTCTGTCCTCCCCCATCTCCCCCTCTCATCTTTCTCTTTCTCTCTCTCTCTCTCTGTCACAAACACACTATTACTCTTCTTCTTATTTTGTCTAACAGTCTTGGCATGTAAAGCACCTATCCAGTTATTACATATCCAATGGTTTGGAATAATCCACAATGGCAAGATAATCTGTTTTGTTAAGGAACTGGCATAACTAGACACATCATATTTTGCTAGTAGCCTAATTTTACCAATACATCTCCAGGTGTTCTTGCATCACTTGAGTTTTCTGTTGAAGCCACCAACATATTCTGTCAGTCACCTGTAGTATGAAATACTTGCAGTATCTTGCTCAATCCTTCTCTCTGAGATCTACTTTTGTCACAGGTTAGTTCTAACCCTGCTCAACTGTTTGCAATTTTCAATTCTTAGCTTGATCAGCTGTTTCATGTGTGTATGATTGGAGCTGACAGGAAGGTAGATCTTTAGAAGAGGACTTCTGCTAAGAAAGGAAATGTAATTCATTTGTGCTATCAGCATTTACATCAGATTTAAATGTATTCATTTTGCACATGTTTTTATTTATTCAAAGCAATTTTACAAATCAGAATAATTCAAGTATGCAATTAATCCAAGTGGTGCTACTATGATAGTATAGCTAAATACCAGAGTATTACAATGCTTGATCCTACAAATCCTTTCGAATCCAGACAAATCATTGCCGCTCACTTCCTAATACTGTCAGAACCTTTACATGCAAGACATGACCAAGCAGGGATAGATATGGTCTCTTTAGAGCAAACTGCTCTAAGCCCAGAATACTGCCTTTTTCAAGGAATACAATCTAGTTCAGTTTTGATCTTTTAGGATTTAAGACTGACACAAATTCAACAAAATTCCTCCAGCTTTGAGATGTAAGGTGGGCCAAGTGACATGCATGGTGGTTCGGAGTTTTACCGTTATTTTATTACAAAATGGGCAGGTCTTAAAAGGGACTCTATATAAACACACAAGGATCAACACTAAGGAGTTTACTTGTTACTTGACACAAATACATACAAATAAAAGAATGGTATTTTAATTAAATACTTAAAATTAGGCATGTGACGGTATCAAATTTTGATGTTGCGATTAATTGCTGAAGCTTTTATCACGGTATACGGTATTATCACGATATTGAAATAAGTTGCAAAAAAGTGTTGTCGAACTATAACAGGTTTAATAACTTTTTCTTATGACAAAAATAACTGAACATTTAAATACAATAAAGCAATACACAAAAATGTATAAAGTAAACAAATGTTTCAAACAGATTAAAATTCAAAAGAATTATAAAGAACAATAGGTAACACTTTACAATAAGGTCTCACTAGTAGTTAATGTTAGTTAATGCATTAACAAAGAGCAAATAGCTACATTTGTTACAAAGTTATTATTCTTTGATAAAAAAATTACAATTGTTAATGTTAGCTCAGGTCCATTCAATAATACAGTAATACAACTTTTGCTTTTAATAACGTGCTATTAAATGTTGCTATTTACATTTAACTAAGATTAATAAATGCTTTAGAAGTGTTTTTCATCGTCAGTTTGGTAACTAATGAATTAACAAATGTTAAATAATGGAGCCTTCTTGTACAGTGTGTGACTGAACAATAAAGAATTAGAACATATTCAAACAATATCTATGGCATGTAGTCCAGATTAAAATATAAAAATAAATAGTATTAAGTATTTGGTGATGTGAACAGTACCATAGCGAATTCATTAAACTGAATGGCTGTTTGAAACATTTAAATATTGTTTAGTAGCGTGAGTCTGCTTTGTTTACAAGGTTTTCGGTGAAATGACTGCATTTCTGCTGTTCCATCAGCGCCATCTGCTGTCAGAGAGTGAATGTGCACTTTCATTCAGCGCGTCTCCTTCACTTGTTCCGCCATGCGCTGCTCATGCGCATTGGGTTTGTTTACATCATTGCTCATGCCTCTTTGTCAGCATACAGCTGTGTTGTTTATTTTAAACGGTAGATGGGTAAAGTATTCTTAAAATGCATTCTAAAAATCTGAATAATTCGCAATAAATAATTATTCACGGTATTTTGAAGTGACCACGATAGCATGTTCATTATCGTGATATATCATATTTCCGTTTACCGGCACTTCTACTTAAATATTAAAATATTTTAATTAAAATATGTTGAATAAAGTCAAATAAACAGTCACTAATAAAATAAGAGCGAATGTACACATTTCAAGCAATAGCACTAATAAATTCAATAGAACAAAAAGATACAAATAAAATAAACATATTTCAGGTAGTATTCAGGTACGATATACTATATAATGTTTAAATGAAATAAAGAAGTTATTCAGACAAGAGCCGATTTGAGCAGTTTTTTCTTTTGTTCTTTAATAAACATTAATGACACAAGACAGCAGCAGGTATATTAAGCTACTCTCACTTTAAGGCCAAATGCACAGATCTGACACGCATCAGATTTTCTTCCAACTGATTTTTCTTCCAGGCTTTTTATTTTAACTGTGAAAAAAGGGATACTTGCCAAAATGGGCATTTTTAAGTCATTTTTCTGTTATTCGTCTGTTTAAGACGCAAAAGAGAACTCAGTTCCAGTAGTGGCTCCTGACCGTAATTTAGGTAGGTCAGATTCTGGGTCTTAGTGCTAGTTTATGTTAAACATTTTGTAAGCTTTATATTCTAATCGCTGAACATGTAGACACACTTTTGGCAGAGGTGTAGTATCCATGCCCTATTCAGCCTGAGGGTGATTTCGGTTGGGAGGCTTAAGTACACATGACACACGGATAGATTGCCTTAATGTGGTATTTATTGCCTCAGATTGTTGTTTGAGAAAATTATGAGTTGTCGAGGAACTCCGGTGGGGAAAAGAAACTCATATTCCCAATCATTCTCTATTCTCAGAACAAACACAACACAAACACAACACAACTATATAAAGGCTATTCACAAGGGAACATTAAACTGAAGGATTTATACTTTCATTCATTTGATACGCTATTCTTAATAGGAAGAACAGACATGTCAACTAGTTACTGATCAGATACAATCTAATATACACATAGCTGAAGCATATTCATATCTTCTTTGTCTGGAGCGAGGTTTACGTAAGGTAACGTGAATTGTACTGTAGAGCTGGAGAGGGCTCAGACACTCTCTGCCCCGCTTAGCATCATGATACATACCTGCCGAAGCCATGCGGTAAATTTTAATATATCCTGCTCACTTTACGTCTTAAAATAATCTAGAAAATCTGAGGGATGTTTGTCGAAGAATGCTGAACACACTCACTTACAATTTATTATTGATTCTGTATAGAGGTCTATGATTTGGATGAATCTGGTAAGACGAGCCCTGGCTGCTCAGTTTGGTAATGGTGCGTTGTCTGAGACACAGCTCTCTGTGTGCGCACTTTGTGTGTATGCACACAGATAATAGGCACGGGTACCGAACGGAGTTTCTTTCGCGTCTTCTTGCGCTTGAACTATTTACAATTTTTAAAATGTTCATGAAGACCGCAGCCGCGTTGTAATACTATTTCTAGTTTCTAAATAACAATCGGCTTTCCCTCAAAATCTGGAGCTGAATGGAACATTGAGCCAATTTTGCGGTCAATCGTTATTTGGTGTGGGGCCGGGGTGGGCCAAGCTCCTGCTTTGTCTCCCTTTAGGTTTGTCATCATTTAAAGATACTGTGAGGTTTGCAGAATGCAAAATGCTATTTGTCAGGGTTTTCTCAACTCATTTTCCCTGTAAGTGCTTTGGAGCAAATTCCCTGTATCGTGACCACTTCACACAGCTTGAAGACCCACTCCAGATAGTGACCACCAAGGTCACCCCAGCAAAGTGATTCTGGGGATTGTTGCTAGGATTTTTATTGTGTTGACAACAGTGAAAACACAATGAAAAGGAACTATTATTTTAGACTGGAGATACTATTATAGACTTTGTTGAATGGACAAATAAACAAGGGATTGATCCTTATACGGTGGTGCCAGGGAATCTGAGAGGCTATAGTGGTGTCGATGCCATGTGCAGCAGTACGCGAGGGGGGAGGGCATTGCTTTCAGTTCTCAAAGCACATTAAGACACTGCAATCTAATTGAGCTGGAGCATGCTGCAGCTTAACACCATTTAGCTCCCTTAAAGGCATGGCAGGCTGGAGCACATAGAGGAGAAGGTGTGTGTGTGTGTGTGTGGATACATCTTTATTAAAATGCTTCTGGCTTCTTGTGACAGATGCTAGTGTTATATGCAGACATTTAAGATGAAAAAAAACCCCCAAAAAGGTCAGTTTTTTTTTTCTAACTACTAGCAAATCCATAGACACAAAAAGCAACTGAAGTAGCTTAAACCCAGATACCAATAAAAACTTTAAGAAGAGAGTTTAGATTTTTTTTAGCCACCAGACAATTTATTGACATAAAAAGCAACTGTTTACTTCACCAAGCTTAAAAGTGATGCACTATAAAGCTCAACTCACTGTTACTACAACATTATGCATTGACATTGTCCATTTATTTAAAAATAGCTGTGTATTCAGATTTTTTGTGCAAGCAGCATACTGTATAAATCACAAAATATAGGTATTATAGGTATAGTTATATAGGTAACTTATTTATAAAAAAAATTATCTCCATATATTACAGACCTGTTTAGCTATGGTAACAATGGCTATTACCAACGTCCCTTTCAAGGAAGGTCTGTTCACTCGCTGGCCATAATTGGCCAACGCCTCCAGGCAGCTATTTTGGACATCAAAGACCAAGTCCTATTTATTTGAATGGAGGAATCCTGAAATCTCAAAAACTGCTTGCCAAACTCACAATTAAAGGTGCTGAATGTAAGTTTTTAACTTACTAAAGTATACAAATACCATAATATGTTTGCAGATAATTACGATGGGGGCAATTTACGATTTATATTTGCGTTCAGTGTCGGAATGTCTGTTTTTGTTTTGGTCTGTGCGATAACGCACGTTGCCAATTTACCCAATAGTATTTTGACACCACAGGTTGCCAGTTGGCAGAAAACACAACATATTGCTGCTATGTGAGCCAGCAAACAAACTGGGTCAGAGATCGCAGATTCTACCCGACCTAAAAAGCCTCGGCATCCATCTAAAAATCTTTATGAACGGAAGCACATTAAAATGCAGATAAATCAACTAATAAAATTACAGTGTGTAAGTCTCCTCGCCTTCCATTGTCAATTGCGCTCATTCCTGTTGCGTGTCCTCTTACTGGCAACCTGTGTTAGCGGGAGTCTGAGGAGAAGGGGGCGGGGCAAACAATATTTTGAATTTGGACTTCAAACCCATTTCAACCACTAGCTGTCATGCTTACACCTTTAAATAACATTTCAAATCAGCAACAAAATCTTACATTAACTGTCCCATAAATGTTGTTCAGGGTAGACCAGCCAATGCACATGTGCAGTCCGAAGCGTGTGATGCGCGAAACGGCAGCTGCAGTGATGCAATGAGTTTACCAATCAGTGATTGGCTCTTTTATTTATAAGGCGGGACATATTCCACCATATTGCGCGTTGCAGTTTCTCCCATTCATAAGTAATAGGAGTGGACCGTCTATCTATATAGCATTTTCTATTACTTATATCATGGTCTGTCAGACCATGTTCAGACCATGCAATGCACAGATTGTTCCAGTCAGTTTCTATATTAAATGCACTGTTTTCATTGAAGCACACACACATCAGTCACACGCAGAGATGGGAGATTGCGCTGCGCTCACATAGAAACCTCTGCTTCACGTTGGGTGGTTCTTTGCCTGCACATTGTGTAAAAATCATGTAATGCTCACCTAGCTGTGGATTATCCCTGGCATATTCAATGCTAAAATACTCTAAAAATGCTTGATCTTGGGTCAGTGAAATATTCCCTGTTCTCTAAATCTCTAACCTAATGTGCAATAGTTTCACACAGATCTGCTGATATTCATTGTATAGACAACTGTGAATAATAATTTTTGACTGCTTGGCAACTTTGGTTAGCGAATGCCACAGTTTGTTCACATGATGCCATGGCAGATGGAGCAGATCAAAAGCCAGCATGATTCAGGATTTCCTATTAATGCCAGCCTCTCTTTCTCGCTCTTGTTCTCTCTGAATAACGACAACAGAGAGCTCAGTGACACGTTCCCCCATGTCAGCAGCACTTGCTTAATCATGTAATGGTCCTCAGAATGTGATAGAATTTATTTTGCCCAGAGCCGTGAACTTCCTCCTGAATGTTACTCACCACTATAGCTGAGGACAGAATGTGTTTGTGCCCCTTGGAGATTTTGGTTGCTCCTTTAGCCGGTGAAGTTTAGGAATATTAACTTTGGATTTTGTGTTTCCTGCTCTGTGCTCATAGCTCTGGGTTGTCAGTTAGTGGCTTTGATATTGTCACACTGCCAACTCTCATTTTGGAAATACTCTTTATTGATACTGACTCTTCATTCCATTATCTTCCTTTTATTCTTTGGTTCTCGCTTTTTCTTGGAATAAGGGTGATTTGTTATGTGAAAGATTATTTTGTTTCTTAATCAATGATCTGAACAATCTGTCATTCTTATCAGTGTTTACACTGCAAAAGAGATTATAGTTTAATCAGTTGAGATTCATATAAATAGTACCCATTCACACACAGCTTTTAAGCCCTCTTTCAACAGAACAAGAATCGGTATCAGGGAATATTCCTGCTAGAGTGAGATGTCTTAAGCTTTTGAGACAATTTTAAATTATTGGCTTTAAAACAAAGGCAATTCAGCACTGGGTTGTCTCAAGGACAGATGTTCTCATTATTTTCGTCACGCCTCAAAAGTGTGATCTCTAATTTAGGATGCATAGTCATACATCACTGTGTCAGTGAGTAGTAAAAAGAAACCAATACAATAAATCTAGCTGTACACCTCAGCATAAAATTAAGAAATATAATTTCCGTAATTATACCATGAGTTATAAGGAAATGAGTCTGTTTACAGACTTTATTATTAACTTTTTCAGCATTATTGCAGGCTCACTGAAGAACACTGAATTGTTTTACTGATTACAATAAAACATCAATTCAAACCCACGGTCGAAGATAAACTAGATTATAAAATAATAATGATAATAATAATACAAATAATTATAGAATTACAGATCTAATGTCAAACAATCCCATATTACAAAGATAATTTCATAATTATCTCACAAATGAAGATGATGCATAATGAACTAACAGCTTCCCTGGCATGTAATGATTTAACATAGTTATTTGTTTTAGTGCTTTTCTGAATTATCAGATTATTCAGTCACAAATAAACAGGTGGCTTAGAAAGAAAGATTCGATATTAGGTGAGAAAATCAATGCTTAGAATTATGTATGCTATTTGGAAAAAAAAAATGTTTTTGGTATACTCCTTTATTTAAACTGCATTAAAGGTAGGGTAGGCAATTTCGGAGAGGCTAGCAATAGCAAGCTAGCTTTGAAAGCAAGCGTAAATTCCCACCCTCCCTTCAGAGCGTCTCTAAAGAAGGGCTCCCCCAAAACAAATGAACGCACATAGCCAGAGCGCAGTCTGCAAAGCGTCACAAGTTAAATGACCTGTCTCAAAGCACATAACATTCCAATAATAATGAACGTATGAAGCAACTTGGAGTTTTGACTTGTACCACATGGCCAACATTCATTTTGGTGTTGATAGTATTGTCATAGAAATGCATAATTCTGAGTCCAGGGACATGAACAGCTCCGAGCACTTCATGGGTTCACGAACATCATGGGTTTCCACCTCTTTATTATAGTAGTATAAGCTCGTTGTTTTGCTTTAGGAGGAACTGAAAAGGCGGCTGCTGCTTGTTTGTGGTGAAGAGAGAAGATACATGTAAAAAAAAAAAAGTGTATATATATTTAGACCACTTAAATTATTGATTACTATCAGGGTGTGAAGAGAGTTTCAACCAGTATTATTTATATTATAAAATTGTATTTTAAGTAATTATATATATATATATATAAATTGTAAAAAATAATATAATAAAAATGCAGTTAAATGTGTAAACTTTAATCTTATCTAATAGAATTAAATTTTTATTCTTAAACATACTTAAAATGATCTTCAGTATGAATTATAAAACTGATGGACTTTCATGTGGTACTGAATGGACTTTCTTTCCTGCTCCTATTTTAGCCTAACAATCGTATCTCTCCAAGCTGTCCATTCAGGAGAACATCAAACACGCACACGTATCAGATCACATGTATTCGTGAAGTGTATTCGCACAGTGACCCATTCAGCAATTTCTGGTGGATGTCTTCCAAAGTTTCAAAGATCTTTTTCCTTAAAGTGGATACTTTCCTTGCCTAGAGGATAATGTTGAATCATGATGAAAGTGAATTTGAATGTGTCCTCTCTGGAACTTACACTCACAGGGATGAATAGGAATTGACAAGGACAGAGGGAGACAAGCTTCTATTTTTAGCTTTCATCTAACAGGCACACTGAGGGAGTGTTTATGTTAGAACAGTGCTCTGCAAAAAAGGCCGGAAACTTTAAGGCTGTTTAATTGACAGGAATTGGTCTTTCGCTCTAGCTCCATAGT
The DNA here is from genome assembly GCF_949357685.1 of Gobio gobio. Lineage (NCBI taxonomy): Eukaryota > Metazoa > Chordata > Actinopteri > Cypriniformes > Gobionidae > Gobio > Gobio gobio. The sequence goes on from NC_137100.1 coordinate 46,944,614, forward strand.
TAATGCCCGAAACCGGTGTAGATAATTGCTTCAATCTACCAATGATCACTGAGCTAGAACTCCATGATCTCATAGAACTCCATAATCTCATAGAATAATTGAGTTTGTGCTTAATAAGGTCTGAGAACTGTCAGATTTCCCAGTAGAGATGGAGGGTAAGGCATCTGCATTTAATGTGCAGGAAATTGAAAAAGGGAAAGAGCAAAAGAGAAAGGGGAGAAAAAAAACAGAGACTTCTTATTCAGCATCTAAGGGCTGGTTTAGACCCAAAGACACAAACTCTCCCCTCCTATATTTTTGGTTTTTATAGAAGATCAGTCAGAAGCTGTGGAGTGTGATAAGAATGCAGAAAGCGAGTGTTTGCCCAAAAATGAAAAATCTGTTTTTGAAAAAATGTCTCTACAATGAAAGTCAGTGAGGTCTACACTCTAAAAAAAAAAAGTTCTATATGGCACCAAAAATGGTTCTTCGTCGTAATCATAGAGGAACCACTTTTGGTGCTATATAGCACCATATCTTAACATGTTCTGTATATGGTAGCGGTGCTATATAGCACCTTGGTCAAAGAACCTCTGAAGAACCGCTGAAGAACCACTGAAGCACCAAAATTGGACCTATATAGCACTTTAAAAGGTTCCCCTATGATTGCGAGCCAAGAACCATTTTTGGTGCCATATAGAACCTTTTTTTTTTTTGAGTGTAATGCTGTTTTTGACCCATCGTTGCTGACACCTTATTTTGTTTTCCCAGAAGAAAGCCATGCAGGTTTGGATTAGCATGAGGGCAAGTGAAATATGATGGTGAATTTTGATTTTCAATTGAAATATCCCTCCTCGCTTGTCATTTTATGGTATAGTGATCAACAATATGCCAGTGTGTTTATCTGCACGCCTGGTTGCTTTCATTATTACACTAATGAGCGAGTGTCAGCATTAGAGGGGTCATCTCTGAGTGTAAAATATTAGCAGTGTACAGCTTTTCTAACGTCAGTAGAGGATGAAGTTAATTATTCCCCTGTCAAGATGAATGCGCAAACACTGTCTTTGCTACAGTTGGCATCGATTTTCTTTACAAGCAAGATCAGCCTGTGACGAATGGCTTCAATTTGACTTCCCCCTCTCACTCGATTTTTCTTCTGGCCCACCTCCAATCCACACCCACAAATGCAGATCACAATCAATATGGCAATTCAATAGGATCTCCTGGAATTTCACCACATGCAAGCTCTATCCAGTGTAGTCACTGATTCTTGAGAGTTTGGTTCACATAGGGGTGTTCTGTGTATAGTCTTGTGACTTTTGACAGCATGAAGTCGGGTCCTTTTTGAAGCTTAGGTTTCGTTCACAGTGTTTGGCATTGACAAATGTGTTCAAAGTCAGCATGAAGCGGAAATTGAGATCCTCTATTATTCCCTAAATGTGATGTAAATCCAAATGAAACAGCTTCCCGAACAAGAGAAAAAAATGTAGTGTGTGACTTGATTTAGTCCAGTGATTGGAATGTTCAGGGCTCGACATTAAGCCTGTTCACACGCTTGTCCTTCGGACAAGTAAATCTGTCATTCACTTGTCCGAGTAAAAAATTAGCTTGTCCAGATTTTTTTTGTAAATATAATCTATTCTGAAGCAATATTCTCACCAGTGTTCAGTCAGCCTTGACATATCTCAAAAATATGTCATTTTACAACTGCATTAAATAATGTTATGAGATTATTTAAAATATTTTTGAATATACAAATAAGACATTTTGGAAAGCTGAAACTAAACCTCCAGTAGGTAGCAGCATGTGACCGTCTTAATGAGCGAGTCATTGAGTCGATTCAGTGAAACGGCTGATTCATTTAAGAATTTGGCGGTCGTTTATGAACAGGTCATTGAATCTTTGATTCAACCAATTCATTAAAACGCTGAATCATTCAGTAACACGCTGTTGCTGTGAGATGTGTTACGGTTCTGCTGTGATATTTGTTTGGAACTATTTTCACTGCTGAAATAGAACAAAAACAGTCCATATTGCATCTAAAATGTAAGTGATTTTATGTTAATTAATTGTTTATGGAACTGGCGTATGAAATCAGTGTCATTTTCAGTTGTGATGGTATTCAGGAAAACAACACTCTTGTTAGTGTGATGTTGCTTAACTGTATAATATGTTATAAATATAAAAACTACACAATTTTACCATGTATCGAGAGGCTGCGCGAGCCTCAACAGCACAACCTTGCCAGTTAATTTTATATTATTATCCACTCTCGATCGCCACTACACTAACTGAATGCAGAATCATTATTGCTCTTTGGTGGTTGCCTAGTTATTTTTTGTTTTGACTTTTACTCAGGATACTTGTCCGTCGGGCAAGTAAAATAAATTTTCACTTGCCCCTTCAAAAAATCCACTTGTCCCGGACAAGCATTAATGTCGAGCCCTGCATGTTATTTATTGATTGCTGTGAACTCATGTGAGTGACAGGTTACTGGAGGGGGGAGGTTTTTGACTATTAGAGATGAGATGTTGTTGTGGGAGGGAGGGGAAATACATTTTTTGATGAATAATTACAAGGGCACATTTTTTTTATATAAATAATGATGGATAAATCATTTATAATAAACAATGTAATATTCCATAAAAAATAAGAAAAATTAGAGTAAGAAAATAGTGATCCATTTCATGGGGACTTTAATAACGTGTGACTCTCATACAGTTACAGTCACTCAGGCAGGAAGGCAAGGATAGGCAAATATGTGACTCAAACAAAGTTTACTGAAGTTACTAATACAGGCAGGTACAAACACAATGCATAACGGACTTAACATAACTGACCAGACAAGGGGCCCGTTCTTCGTACCTCGCTTAATACATCTAAGATGATTTGACAGATCCCAGATCTTTTAATCGTGATAACTGATCTCTGGCTAATTTGGTTCTTCAAACGAATTTGCGGATTGGATTAAAATATCTGGATTAAATGATCTAAGATTACTGAGCGTTCTTGTGTTCCCTGAAGAGGGCAGATGCATCGATCCTCGAAACCACGATCAGCAATGCAGCGTTTGGCTGGCGTCAAGACAGCAACCTAATGACATCATATAATTAAAAAGCCACCTGGCAAAAAACTTGACAAATTACACAAAAAACCCCCACAAATTTCTGAACCTTTATAAGGAAACAGCCAAACGACCAAACCAACATAAAAGTTATAATAGATAAATGATAAATGTTTTTTTTTTTTTTAAACATGATTACCAATTATTTATATTCACGATTTTATACATTATTTGTTCACCCTTTACATTTTTATTTCAATGTTGTAATTTAATTTGAAGCAGATTTGTAACGTGACAGTTTCTTATGGGTCAAGATAAAATTATCCTCTCTAGCGCTGCATCAAGCCACTCCCATAATATCCGTGATCACTTAATGCACGGCTCAGAGTAACTGTACAACATGTGTGTAAACCAATAAAAACAAAATTATATAAAGTAATTATTCCATCACAAATAAATCGCTCAATCAAGTGGCTGTGTCTATAGTATTATACATATACAATATAACATTTTTATATTATTATTTAAAATTATTATTATTGCCCCTGGTTCAGTAATAAACTCTTGTAATAAAGTAGCAGTGGCTGGGACAGATTTTAAGTATCACCTCAAGATGCAATCTAATCCTGTTTACATGAAATAAGCCTGCTCCCGCTTATGGACCTGTTACTATGACAGCAAGTCCAGGATGAGCTTCGAAGAACCAAACAATCCAAGATCATGCCAAATCGTCAACAGTCAAATCCAGCTAACTGAGTTAGCGAGGTACGAAGAACGGGCCCAAGGAGTGAGTGAACAAAGAGGAACTTAAATACAAACACAGATGACTGAATAAACGTAGGGCACAGGTGATACAGACGAGGATAACTAAACACAGCTGAACAGAACTAGACTAACAAGGGTAACCAAGGAAACAGATGAGTGGCGGGAAAACTGAACAAAGGAACAGGTGACAAATGAAAAAAAAAAAAACACAAACGAGACAGACTAGACTTGTGACACATACCATACCATCCTAGTGGCTAGCAGTATTTGAGGTGCTACTGTACAAACAAAATAATCAATGCCAAACAAAATATGTTGCACATTTATTGTTGTACAATAATCACAAAAAATTCACGCCAATGCAGATCATGTTAAAATCGAATTAAAACCTGTGTAATTCAAATATAATTGATCAAATAATACAATATGTACAGTCGGATTTACTGAACAGGGCAAATTAGCATGAGAGCGCAATTCTGCACAAAAAAGTGCAGATGGGTGTGAAAAGTTCTGCGTGTGATCTATTGACAACGTAGACTGGGTGAACCCAGCCTGATCTGCCGGCGATTTGATTTTGCTCTGCAGCTCAGTCTGGAAACCTGTACATTCATTTCTGCTGCTTCTGTTACACTTTTGCGGGAACCAATCACAGACTGGCTTTTCCACCTGGTGCGCTATTGGCGGGTTTAACACGATGACGGATAGAGAAGCGATGGGTCGTTGTCCGTTGATCTCTTGTGGTCTGATTGGTTGAAGGACTATCCAATTGCATTCAGAGTCATTTAATTTATGCTCGTTTATCACGCCTTTTGTGCAGTAGAAAATACAGAGCAGACTCCCCAGACCAATGTTCAATCTTAAATTGAGCTTGGTCTGGTGATAGCCAGACATCTGACAACACACAAATTAAAGAACACAGACGCAGCTGGATCATTTCCATAATGACCAACGCAATATACCAGTTAGCGTCTGGTTTTGGGGCGGTAAATAATGGTGCAAACACCATTGATGAGCGCAAACCTTAGTAAATCACCTTACATGATTCATTGAAATACTTTCCTTCCATAAATTTTGCATCTGAAAGGGAAACTCCTACAAATGCTTATGCAATGAGGTCAGCCGCAAAAATAACCCTACACCTTTCCAGCGCAAGTGTATGTCTTTAGTAAATCCTGGAGCAAGCTGTTAGTATATCTGGCCTATAATGTCATGGTATGACATGATGTACTACATCTAATGGTGTGAATGAATATTGAAATTGATATTCTGTTCATATCATAAGAGCTCCCTGAGAAGAGCGGAGCGGAGGGGAAGGAGGGAGAAAGGAGATGAGGTCAGTGTGTCACGGCTGAAGAAATTTGCTCGCTGCCTCTGTCCCTCATTCAGCGGTGATGTGTAATTACTATGGGTAAATCATTACTATTCATTGGCTGCAACCTTATATTCGCCCCCACTCTGTTGAACTATTGAGAATGGCCGCTGGCGCTATAACACACCAGCATACAAACGACAATAGACACACACACACACACACACCTGAGAGTATGTTGCGGTCTCAACACCTTGGTCAGAGTACAGATAGCTGCCATTAGGAACAAAGAAATGGATGATTTTACATAAATTTGTGCTGTTTTTGCCTTTACTGCAATTAAAGTCACATTCAGTTAAATGGGCCTCCTTCATGATTACCAGCAGAGAACTAGTGCTAGTGCTTAAAGGTTTATTCAAAACTTAAATCAAAACTTTTTCATTTCAACATTTTATATTGTTTGTTGAGCTATGTTTTTTATTTCTCTCTTTATGATGTTTTATTAACAATGTTCAGGAGGAGCGCGTTCAAGTAATCGGTAAGCCCCTCCCATCGAACACAGATGAGCCAATGGTAGTTGAGTATCAGTTGCGCTGGGACCGGCACTCGGACATCTTTAGGTTTCAGCGCCATAGAGAAACATTGGAAAATCCGAAGCTGTCATCGGTTAGATGGTGTTTATGCTACAAAAATGGTAAACGTCGTGCCTGAGGTACTGCAACACTGATTCCAGGGATCCTGAGAGGATTTTCGGGTTGTCATACTCTCATTAAGTTACTGTTAAAGGGGCTATATGCGTTTTTCTGAAATTTAAACTCGCGACTGACACCTGTGGCCAAAAAACAGAACTGCTCTCATTTTCTGCTCGCTCTCGCAGCGGTGGTGACGTCACATCCGCAGACAGCGCGGGAAAAGACGACCCGCCAGAAAATAGGAAAAATAGGATACAGGCTTATAGGTGCACCCACTGTGAGCGGACAAGGTGTCAGTATGCTCATCAGGAGATGTTTGAGTCATAAATGGTAAAATAAAAAGGCTATTGTTACGTTTATTTTGGGGAAAAAGTTGCATATAGCCCCTTTAAAGTTAGTAATTCCCTGCTAACGTACAAACCAACTAACTATAACTTAACTAACTGTTCTCATGCAACGTTGTAACGTTAGGTCAGAAACACGAAGGTCTACATTTCAGTGCATCTCTCAGTTCATATTAAACTGATTAAATGTGAATTTATGTAATCTTACCCTGCGGTACATGAACAGTGTTGATCCTGGATGTAATCATCTGCGATCGTAACAAGAGGCTTCTCCCGTTTGCATTGAGATCTGTAAACCATCACTTCCAAATTAATCTCTCACCATATTTATTTTATTTCTGTGAGTTAAGATATGTTTAAAGGTCGGCTTTATCTGTCTTATAAGGAGGACTCCTATTTTGACGGGTGTTATAACTTAGTCAATGGGTAGTGAAAGGGAGAACTCGCATGCAGTATATCGGAGTTGTTTTGCAGATACAAAGTTCACCAGTTATTAACTGCACCCCCGAAAAGCATAAGGTCTGTGTATATGTTTGTTTACTGTGAGTGTTTTTGTGTAATTTGCTGTGTATGTTAATGGTAATGCCACGGAGAGAGGGCTAGAGAGAGAGTTTGTGAATGAGACATTAATACGCACTTATGCTTTGTTTGTTTGTTCAGCTCTTACGATTATTTTTTTTTGAGTGAAAAACGATGTAATAAACTTCATAAACCATCAGTAAAGTTTGGCCATTATTCGGACGGGGTATACGCTACATTCTGTGTCCAAAAACATCTTGGGATAAGGTTTTCACACTGACAGCTGTACATTGTAAGATATAGCAACTCCGTTTGTTTGTCCGAGTTGTCCGAGAGCAACAGTAACTAAGGGGGGCGGGGCTTACCGATAGGTCAATTAACACGAGTAGAGAGCACTCAGCCAATCAATGATAAGAGGTATATATTCAGCAGTCTTACCTCCGTTTGTCGACAGTTTATCAGCATCCCTCCACCAACCCTTCTCCATACTTTTAGTTCTAACCACTTACATACACAGGGGGAGTACTCTGGGTTCGGGCCAGATGCCGAGCTTGGAGCCCTCCCCCTGGACAGCACGCCAAATACGCATTAAAACTTTACTCCCTCTAAATTATATGTACGTGTGAAGTGAACTTGTGAATTTTACTTCTTATTAGTAATAAAGCAGGTGTTTTTTTGTTGTTGTATTTGCTGTAAAAGTAAAAAATTTTTTTAAATTTGGTCTTTTTTTAGCATCAAAATGTTGTCTAGGCTGTAATGTTATTTTCATAAAACAAAAATGAAACTAAGACGAAAACGATTTTGGGAAAACAAAAAGTATTTTCGTAAACTGAAATAAAATGAAAATGTCTAATAAAATGAAAAGCTAAAGCGAAACGAAACTGACAACAGTTTCTAAAAAATTAACAGAAATAAAATAATCAAAAATAAATCGCTTTAATGAAATTACAAAACAGCATACAGCATACAAAATTACATACAGCACCTTTAATAAGGAATAAAGGACTAATCGATACATCACTTCACTGGATGTTGAAAGGGAAATTTACCCACCTGTTAAGCGCATCACAACAGAAGAGACATTGAGGCTCCGCCGTTGTATGTGCGGGTATAAAGTGAGCAAAACACGACAGTTACAATATCATGATTATCGTTAAATAAGATAAAAAATGCATCTACTATAACCAAATTACATTTATCATAATTTGACAATTTATATTAACATTGCTGTCCGTAACTTTTTTGTGTTCAAGATTTACAAAAATTATATAATGAGAATGTACAACATGAATCCATTTTCCAAACCGTGTTTTTTTCTTACCCTGAACCATTATCCTAATACTTATAATACGTGTTTATATTGGGACTATTTCAGACCGGTCTGGTAGGAACCGCGGAGGAGGAGCACAGTCCCTGCGTGACTCGCCATAGACATAAACAGAGAGAAGTAGCTCCGGCTGCAGTGTTCTTCCGCAAGACGCATGCAGTTCTGTTTATTAACCGCTAGAGCGTAAAAAGTCACGGACTGCAGCTGTAAATGTATTGCCTATATACACCGATCAGGCATAACATTATGATCACCTTCCTGACATTGTCTTGGTCCTCCTTTTGCTGCCAAAACAGCCCTGACCCGTCGGGCATGGACTCCACTAGACCCCTGAAGGTGTGCTGTGGTATCTGGCACCAAGATGTTAGCAGCAGATCTTTTAAGTCCTGTAAGTTGTGAGGTGGGGCCTCCATGGATTGGTCTTGTTTGTTCAGCACATCCCACAGATGCTCGATTGGATTGAGATATGGGGAATTTGGAGGCCAAGTCAACACCTCAAACTCGTTGTGCTCCTCAAACCATTCCTGAACCATTTTTGCTTTGTGGCAGGGCACATTATCCTGGTGCCGTGATGAAGAGATAATCAGTGTTGCTCACTTCACCTGTCATAATGTTATGCCTGATCAGTGTAAATAGAGTGGTGCAGGTATGTCACTTTTTAGGTCATCTGGCAGTTAGCATCACACTGGCTCCCTCGATAAAAACCCAATACGTTTTTCGCTAAAACAAGTTTTGTCCATCAGGATAACAGATGAACACAAGTTTAATGAATTCTGAAGTCTAAATGCTGTCTCCAGAAGTAAAAAGCTAACGGTAGGCTATAAACGAACTACACCACGGTCGCTCGACAACGTCACCACCACTAAGCTTCCTGTTACATCTGAGGTAATACTGATGTATTTTATGTTGTAGAATAAAACATACAATTTTGAGTGTCTTGAGTTTATGTTCACCACAGACCTTATTTCAGTCATTTTACCAAAACCCATTGACTTCAGGACGATGGAACCGGAAGTGGTAAAATGCTAACTCACTTCCGCTTTTTGGTCTACAAAGTGATGTCATACCTGCACCACTCTATACATATGGATGTATTATAAACGCATGTTAAATTTATGTAATTTATATTTATTTACAGAAGTATGGCATCACACCTGTAATAGGTGTGAATTAAGAGTCGTCTGTGTTTGATGACGTTGTAGGTTGTTTTGATTGAACGCAGTGAAGTGAACTTCAACAGATATCGCATACTTAGGGAAAAGGGAGTAGTAAACACTGAATAGGGAAATGACTGAGCAAGGCACCTAACCCCCAATCGCTTCCTGGGCGCCACAGCAAAAATGGCTGCCCATTGCTCCGGGTGTGTGTGTGTTCACTAATCACTGCCTGCTAATGTGTGTGCACTAACTTGGTTGAGTATGGGTAGCCATACTTGACTTTCACATGTCACTTCCTACATTTTTAAAACTAAAACTAAATAGAAATGTGTTAGAAACTCGTTAATGACTAAAATGAATTAACTGAAATTAAGAGCAAATTTGAAAATGATATTAAAATAAAATGTTTTATATTTGATTGGAAGTTATTTACATAAATGAATTCTACATTGGCCTCCAAACATTCCAAATAAACAAGTAATTATCTGTTTCGTCAAGCAGCCAATTAAGGGTTTTTGTCTGTCTGTTTGTTTCCATCAGGAGTGGTTGGATGTGCGGTGTAGAGGAGTACGCAGCGCTAACGCCTACATTCTGGTCTATGACATCTGCTGCGTGGAGAGCTTTGAGTATGTCAAGATGATCCGACAGCAAATTGTGGATAACAGGTATGACAGAGCTCATTCGGAACCTGAAATTACCTACCTCAAAGATTAATAGAATATGATTATCATGTTATAAAAGATCCAATAAAAAGACATTCCTTCTGTTATTGTTAGAATGGGTCCAACTGTGGTCATTGAAACCCTTTTTACTCAGCTCAGTAGCACATCAGCACTGATTCATGTGAATGTATGATGTGACAAACTACTGATTGGTTTTGATGTTTTTAATAACAGTTGGCCCTTGTTTCCCCAGCTGATGCTGAGATAATGAGGTGACATTTGAGAATATGGATGAGTGACAGTTACAGAGCATGGACACTGTGACCATTCACTACAGCTGATAAGAATATAATTGATGCCAGTGAGAAAATCCTTTTACATATGCAGGTCTTGTGCCCATAGATTGTGTGCAGCATCATGTATTTGCATAAAGGTTTTATGTGAACTGAATGAATGACTGCATTCTGCAGTCTCCACCCTTAACCCTTCCCTTATCCCTCGCCCACAATATCGTCCCTCTGTTTTACAAATGCTTCACATTCTCACTGCATGTACTTTGAAAAATTGTCTTAATGCAAAAAAAGTCCTTTGGACAATTTTGAATCATTTTAAATCACAGTTATCCGTTCCTAGATACACAGATCAGACATAACATTATGACCACCTAATATTGTGTTGGTCCCCCTTTTGCTGCCAAAACAGCCTTGACCACCTTCTTCCATTGCTCCGTGGTCCCGTTCTGATGCTCACGTGCCCATTGTTGGCACTTTTGGTGGTGGACAGGGGTCAGCATGGGCACCCTGACTGGTCAGCTGCTATGGAGCCCCATACGCAACAAACTGCGATGCACTGTGTATTCTGGCACCTTTCTTTCAGAACCAGCATTAACTTCTTGAGCAATTTGAGCTACAGTAGCTCGTCTGTTTGATCGGACCACTCTGGCCAGCCTTTGCTCCCCACGTCCATCAATGAGCCTTGGCCAGTTCACCACTGTTCCTTCCTTGGACCACTTTTGATAGATACTGACCACTGCAGACCAGGAACACCCCACAAGAGCTGCAGACCCAGATGTTGTCTAGCCATCACAATTTGGCCCTTGTCAAACTCGCTCAAATCCTAACACTTGCACATTTTTCCTGCTTCTAACACATCAACTTTGAGGACAAAATGTTCACTTGCTGCCTAATATAACCCACTCAAAGGTGCCGAAAATCAGTGTTATTCAGTTCAAATGTCAGTGGTCATAATGTTATGCTTGATTGGTGTATATACACTGTTCCAAATGATTATGCAAGTGACATATCAGTAGGATTTCAGTACAATAAACATTCAGATTTTAGTTTTTCAAACTAAGTGGGTTTTATTTCTCCATATCTTTTGAACTGGTATCAATTTGAATTTTGTTAAATAGTTTGCCTGGTCTAAAGAGGCATGCGGGATTGGTGAAGGCATGGAATTGGTCTGTCTGACAGATTATTCACCTCTTTTGTGCTGATATTACTCACTCACATTCTCTTCTTTCTCTATATTTTTACTCAAATATTGAAACATACATATATAACAGCATAGATCCTCAGTATTTGATGGAACTAAAATGAGCAGAATCGGAATATTAACAGTAATAGTATTTGTTTTAATATTAAAATGAATAAGATGGAATGACCTTAAGTCCTCAATTAAACTTAATGTGTTAAATATTTATATGCAATTTGTGTACACATAGTGCCATCATTTGTTATTATATAATACCTAAAGCCTAAATGAATTGGCCAGTCATTTCTTTAATAGTTACATATATTCAAATATACATTTTTTTCAAAGCAAATGAGTTAAATACAACCTCGCAATTTCATTTGATCTCCTTGTGCACCAGTAAATTGCCAATTAAATTTATGACACTTTTTTCAAATGAACAAAATGCGCGCACACACACACGCTTGCCTTTGAAGCCCCCGAACATAAAACGGTTCCATTCTTCATTATGTGTGTTTGACCTTCAAGCAGTCAAGCGAGAAAGGACACACATCATGCATTGTCCAGCACACATTATGAGCTCTGTGCCTTTTTTTGTAGAGCGTGTCAAGGAGCTGAGAGGCTGTTAATGTTTGTGCGTGTGCCTGTGCATGTTTGCTGAAGATTGTGTGCAAACATGAACAAATATTATGTTTCTGACATAAATGTGATGTAAGAAATGGATCCATACTCATGTGGTCGGTTTATTTGACTTAATAATTCCCTCTTAAACCTCTTTTTCTACTGCTCTTCCTACCTCTCTGTCTCTTTTTTTGTTTTTCCTTAAGAGTTGGCAGCAGTAGTGAGGTGCCCATCCTGGTGGTAGGCAGTAAGCGGGACCTTCAGCGGCAGCGGTTCACCCAGCGCAGGGCCGTGTCTGTACTGGTGAAGAAGACCTGGAAGTGCGGTTATGTCGAGTGCTCCGCAAAGTATAACTGGCACGTGCTTCTGCTCTTTAAAGAACTCCTGGGAATAGCCGTGGCACGAGGACTGCGCCCAAACCACACCTCTATCCGTCTCCAGGGGGCATTGCAGAGGAACCGCTGTAATGTCATGTGACAGATATGTAGCCTTTTTTGAATTTATGCTTATTTAGGACCAGTTTGTGTTTTCAGAGTCTTAATTATCTGATTTAAGCTGGTCCTAAGTCAGTATACTTTGCTGAACCACAAGGATGGAGCTCTGGTGACAAACTGTCAATCGAAACGGCTGGAATACTACCACCTAGGGGCCTCTGTGACTGATGCGTTCATCTGATGGATCACCTTAGGTACTACTGATTTCACTTTTCTCCAGCGTAACAAACGGAAAAATGGAAGCAGATAAGGGTTTTTTCATCTTACCAAAGTCTGTCAGGATGAGAGTAAGATATTGCATTGGTCTCAAACAGAATACAATCCATTTCCCCTTCCTGCTTCGATTTAAATGCAGATGCTGTGGGTTTAGATGTATTCCAAAGTGACAGTGTTTAACTGTTGCTTGGAAACAGCGTTTATGAAGAGATGAAGCCTACTTAGGGTTTGTGAATAATGATTAGTGGAAGTTTGAGAATCCTTAGGAATTATCTTTAGTTACAGTACCTATTAAAAACACAGCAACAAAGGAGATAATATACCTTTTTAAACATGCTTATACACTTCCTCTGTATCGTGTTCATCTTTAGATTAACATTCAAAAAAATTCCCTATCCTGCTCCTCACTGGCCCATTTCCCTTTTGAAAAACGGCTTCAGGACATTAATATTGAAAGAGCCGCACACTTCCAATCCTGCCACCACATTTCACTTTATAAACCCGATTAACCATATGCTGCAGCTCACAAACAGACACCTCACTATTCTCCCATTCCATGTGTAGTGATTCATTGGTTCACCTTAAAAACAGCTTTCCTTTTTTATGGCAAAATTAATGATTTTAATTCTTTCTGACGAGCTGTCCTTCCATTCACACCACAGTTCATTGTTTTGTCCCATGGTTGATGTGAACAAGGGAACAGATGCTGCAGATATTTTGACTGTTGTCCTGAACTTCCTTAAATAGCTGAGCTATTTCAATCACAACAGAGCTAACAACAGTACATTTCTTCTGTGGGTTCACATTCTACCTGAGAGTGGATTTGTGATGGCTGTAGTCAATAACTTAACTCTTTAAGCCTTATGTGAACGTCAAAAACACTTCCTCAGAAGCCCATTGATAACATTTTTATAATGATAATTAAAAAAAAGAAAATCCTTCATAGCACATATGCCAAGACATATACTACACATTAACTACATTGTAATTTACTCACATATGCCCTGCCAAATCTAGTAACAATAGCAAACATCCTACCTCCTAAATATAGATCATAGAAGAAATGAGGCACAAAATAAAGTCTTCCTCTGGCAGGATAGTGAGGTGTTGTGTACAGATTTCAGCAAGCATGTACAATCACTGGCACTCGAGAAGCTGTGAGAAGTGATGAAAGCTAACAGATCCTCTGGGGCTTCCCTAAACCTGAAGATTTCTGCTGAACCAAGATGCAGGGGAGGCTTACGTCCTTTACTGCAGTGGACTGCAGTCTGTATGGTAGTGGATGACAGCACAATCCACATCCTCTCTGGAGTGTTTCTGGATGCAGAATACATTAAAGTTAAAGTGGTTTGTATCTGCAATGAGATTTGTTTTTCTATGCTACTCTCTTCTAGTGTAGAGAGTTAGTCTTTTGGCCTGAGCTTTAAATGTACTAATATAGAGAGTATTCTCTGGACATGTACTGATAGTCGACACGATTGATTGGTTGGCTGTGTGGAAGTGTTGATTCAGAGCTAGAGCTGTCGCACTGCTACACTTTTTTTTGTTCTTAGGTTGGAACTGTGGAGCTTTGGCACACGGGTGGAGGTTTGTTAGACTGAGGAAATTGATGGTCCCCGAATGCTTGTATTCTCATTTTCCTAAGACATAATATTCTCATACCAGACAGAGTGTGCACAGGAGAAAAATCCCTCATTCCTCACAAATGCAACTCTGACAGCCATCTATGCACTTGTACGCATCTTACATGACTCGAAAGAGCTGATAACTTCTGTCAGCAGATGGAAACATAAGTAAGTCAGTAACTTTGGTCATCCTTCAGACTTTATCATTAAGAATCTGTTTTCTGTTCAATGGAGCTGCATGCTTTAATTGGCAAACCTAAATCATTCAGGGGTAAATTGCACTGACTATACTGTATGTACCTATACGAGTGAGTACAAGCAGATCTTTGTAACAGTACTTGAGCATTGTTTTTGTCTTTTTGTATGATGTTAGTGTGAAGCTTAGCATGTAGTTTAAGTGTAAGTGAGGGAGATACAGTCAGGTTAGTATTATAAAACAGCAGAGAGGGGCTCATACATTTGCATGCCACACAGTGTTAAGTGCTATGGTTGTGGACGAGGACTAGACAAAAATGTAGCAGATGTCATGTTCTTGTGGAATGTGTCCTGTGCTAGTAATGTTAAAGGCTTTAGACTGAACATTCAGACATGCTGAATATGGATTCTCTTGGTAGGACTGTCTGATTTTTTGTCAATTTGTTTTAGATTTTAAAGGGCTACCTGCTTTTTTTCTAATATGGAAACAAATGTTGTCTTTTTAGTAGTTGTAATGTTTCATCAATGAAAAATTAATAAACCCTTTCAAACTACGTCTGAGATTTATGTTGCATATTTCATACATCTTGTGTGTCTGATATCCTACTCTTAAGTGCTCGTGTGATATTTGAAGCTCTGTGGCGACATCAACTGGTGAGAGATCACAAAACATCACATGACTGCAGTCTGCAGGCCCTATTCTATAAAATATCACAATACTACCTACCTTTCTATACTTACCTCTAGGGCTGCCGCTAACGGCTATTTTTACATCGATTCATCTATTGACTAATTTATCGATTAATCTATTGACTAATTTATCACAATAATTTTCAACATTTTTACTTAAAAACGTTTAATTTAACTTGCAACGTTGGCCTTCAGTAGTGTACTATAAAAAAGTATTAATGTAACAAGCCCTTGAAACAGTAAAAAACTGTAAAAGGAATTGAATAATATGGCAGAACTTACTATTCATTGTTTTATCATTGTTTTGGGGTTAAAACACCCTAAAAACTCACTTGGCCGGCATGTTCCTGCCCTGCCCTGCCTCACACAGAATATTAGGTCCGGCCCTTTAAGAGCTGCACGGACCAAATTCATTGTAACAACCGATTCCTCATTCAACTGTGTATACGTTCACTAAAGACATATCCCATCCGACTGCGTTAACCCGAATACTCGCCAGGACGTGTATTTTTTTACATATTTTTTACCATTCAAACCCAATAATCTGCGAAACTGCCGTCGTGATCTGTCTGAGTGAAAGGCGTGTGATCGGCTGTGCGCGCTTCAGGTCAGAATCCGGCAGCGCGGGCGAGCACGTCCCGGCCACGCCGCACTTTTCTGTTGCTTTCTTTTTCCTGTTCTGCTTCCATTGTTTAGTGAACGGTGGAAGCAGAGCTCACACACACACGTCCTCACTCCTGCTGTCACACATCGCCGCACATTAAGAGATACTGCTCTTATTAGAGTGCTGTCATTTTTAAAGTACCGGTACTAACACAATTTCACATCGTAGGCTACCCAACTTACCCAGTCGACTAAAAATATTGACGTCGACAATTTCCCATCGTAGGCTACCCAACTTACCCAGTCGACTAAAAATATTGACGTCGACGCAGTCGATTGTATCGACCAATCGCGACAGGCCTACTTATCTCATTCGGTTCTAAACTAGTTCAAAGCAATAAGCAGAAAATTGATGCACAGAAAAACTGAGGGGAAAAAATTATGATATAGTAGACTAGTTTAGAGCAGCGAGCAGGATAGAGAGCGGTGAGCTGATCCAACTGCGCAGCGGCGAGAAGATCAGCGGCGAATCCAGCTGCTTACAGGTGAAGGCAGCTTCAATCTCATAGGTCCAGCAAAGAGATGATATCCGTGTCGCTGAATTAATCGATTCCATTTGCTATGGTGAATCGGCCACTTATATAGCCCTAGACCCCGTCCCCTGTGGCGGGCTCGCTCACCATTGGCTTGCGCGTTCCGTTTTCTTTAACTTTACGAACCAATCAACATGCAGTTCACACTGTGTGATTGTATAAAGGCTTTAGAATCTGAGAAAACTGAGTTTTCCCAATAGCGTCTTCTTATAATAAGATGAACAACGCAGTACTCGTTCCGTATCTAAGGGAACCGAGGTTACGTTAGTAACCGAGTACGTTCATGTCATTCCTAACTAAGTGTGAAGACACAAGAAACGTTTCTGACATTTTAGGCATACAAAAAAGTACGAATGTGCATATTTGAATGTAAATTAATACAAATATTATTTGCAAATAGTTCAAAATTGTTATTCCCAACTAGAATTAGACCTAGAATTTATTTCTGTTCTGTTTTATAGGCTTTATAAAATAAATTGGTCTCCCCCCACCCCCCAATGTTCAAGACGTGGTTACAGCCTTGGTTGATTATAGGCCTACTTGACAATTTAAAGCAGCAACTTACAGTGCACTAACAAATATTTTCTATAAATTAAAAAAATGCATCTGTATAATATAAAATAACAATTACCAAATTAGTTTGAACATACTTTACACCTAAGACCTATGCTGGTAAATATGTGAATGACACAAATAATAAATATTTAATTACAGCGTAAGATAATTAATATGGCAGGCATTCTCCATTTCCATGAAACATTTTCTTTATCATATTAAAAATATTTAATATAACACTTTAACTCTGCACTGGTCCAATATACACATACTGGTAACACTTTAGAATAATGGTTCGTCATTAATAGGTAACTAACCAGGAAGTAAAGCAGGACTAATGATTGTTAGTAAGGACTAAACAATTTATCATTGTTACCTATTAGTTCTTAGTGATGCCAATCCCATTCAGTAATTATTGATTACCTTATAAGGAACTATCTTAGTCTAAATTTGATATTACTTACTGATTAGTTAAGCTTTTTTTCTATATTGGTTAGCCTAGTAGTAGCTGAAGTGTTAATGTACTACTCATTAGTCCTGCATTACTTCCTGCAGTTACCTATTAATGACGGACCATTATTGTGTTACCCACATACTGTATGCTAAAATGACTACAGTAGAATATTATATTTCCGTTTCTTTAATCTGATTGGATAAGTGTGGAGGGAGGGAATGAATGTTTGCTTGTTATTAAGTCAACTTGCAGTGTTTTCTCTTGCGAATTAAAGGTGAGCTGAGTAGCCTATTGAAAGCTGGAACACTCAGTCCTTTTTCAGTCAACATGAAAAATGATTTGTCTAATATTTTCGTTCACATAGAGGGTTTTCTCACTAGTGTGTAGGGAACGGCTAAAAGAAATCCTGGAGTGGATTTGAAGCGATTGATTGATTACAGAACGCCTTGAGCGGAGAAACCCCGCTCAATGCTTATGGTTCCATTAGAACTATTTTCCCTGGCGAGAACTTACTGGAAAGATGTTTGTTTTAAACACAAGTTCAGCAGCATGTGATAGGCTATTGATTAAATGTATAGCCTACATAACCTTAAATAAAATTAATAATTAGAAACCTATTAATAATAGAAAATGTGTCTAACTGTAAGAATAACAGTAAGAAGAATGTTATTAAGTAGCCTAAATAACAGAAAGAATTTGAAATACACTTTATTATTAAGCACAGTTTGTTTTGTATTACTCAATACGTATTAGTATGTACGTAATTAACACGAACGGTGGAGAGTAAAATGCGACCGATGGGATGAGCAGCTATGGAGGTATTTAGTGCGCGGGTGATTTCAGAGCCGCGCTCTCCTGTCACGCCGCCAGTGGTCGTTGCTCCTACTCTCACACTCGCTGCTCTTCATCTCTCTGTCATCGGGAATAGAAAGAAGGGAAGTGCGCTGTTTCTCTCTCCCTGCCCCAGAGCCTCCTCCGGCAGCCCGTCCATCTCAGCGCATCGGCGGTGAGTTTATGGGGAGAGTGGCCGCTCCCTACAGCGGCCCCGGCAGGATCGTGTCCTTTCTCACCGTAGTTCCTTGCTTATCCTGCAAACAGCAGCAGCGGCGGCGGCGACATCATCAATCTGCGGCAGTGGACCGGGGCAGGAGGAGGATGAGCGAGCAGGGAAAGAGTGGCGCGTCCACGCCAGCGAGTGGGACACCAGCCCCGGGCTCGGACACCTACAAAGGCTGGCTCTTTAAATGGACTAACTACATTAAAGGTTACCAGCGCAGATGGTTCGTGCTCAGCAATGGACTGCTGTCATATTACAGGTAATGATAACCGTATGAACGCATGGTCTTGTTTATTATGCACCTGTGTTAGAGTCATTATTACGAGAATGCAATATTGGCACATATTTTGACTATACTGGGTTTTGTTAGTATTCTTTTTTGTGACCGACCAGTGTAGGGAGCTGTCATGTCAAGGCAGGTCATGAGAGCTGTCAAACACACATGCGGACAATCAGCGCACTTCATGAGCGCGTCTCTATAGTGTGGATATGCTAGTCCATCCCTCAAAACCCTCGCCTCTTTTTGCCACCATGTGTTTCTTTTAAAACTGGTCCTCAAATGTCATTATGAGCGGATAATCGCTTGTCTCCCTCATTAAATGATAGCAGTACGCTGTGTTTTTATTAGCGCGTCAGCTAGCGCTCATGCTAACGTCAACTGATATTCTTTACAGCGATGTTCTGTGACGCTTATGAGAGTCGTTGCACTGTAATATCTGACAACCGACTTTTACGTCTGTATGTGGGCGTGTCTTATAAATTTCGGTCTAGTCATATTTCTGGCTTGTTTTTATGGTAAACTCATGGCCACCAGTAATTTATTATGGTCCGTATTCAGCTTCTGGTCAGCTACAGATGTGTTAGCCAGTGTTAGCTTTTAGCCAGCGTACACACAACAATCCAGAACATCCAAACATTTACCATGGTAACCAATTTCCCTTTAACAATAACAGAAAAACAAGACTGTAATTTAGTCAAAAGTTACTTACTTAGTGTAAGGAAGAATCTAAAAGGTCGTTTTTCGAGGATCACATAATAAATATATATATTGTCTGTAGTAAATATTTAATACATATAATTCCTGTAGTAAAACTATGGTTGCGAGAAACCTCATTTAGGTCATTGTGTTGTTTTTTTGTAGCATCATCTCGAATGACAGAGGCTGAATATCTGATGATGTGAAGCTATGCAGTGATACAGTTTCTCTTTAAAATTTAAACCTCCCTCACATGTGTCACCTGTGAACTCGGCCAGTAACACCTGTTGTTTAAGAGGCTCTTGAGCCAGCAGTGGTATCTTGTTTCATCTCTCCCTTTGTGTCAGGAAGACAGGAGGATCACATGAGTTAACTGTCACAAAACCTAAGTACTACGGTCTTTTAATTGCTTCATTACCACAGCTAGGTCTGTCCCATAAGAGAAGCATTTAATGATTTAGTCGAGCCGAAATGTTGCTCATTGAAATAAGTAAGTGTAAGTGATTGCTCATTTTGTGTCTTGGATGACGATATGCAATGCATACAGGAAAATGTTATCTGTTCCCTGAGCTATAACGATTATGATTGTCATTCAATGTCCTCTTAGTCATTCTGCAGTTTCTGAAACAGTGGCATTGAGATTATTGACCTTTCTAGCAGTCTTTATTGCCCCGTGGCGTGTTGAAAATATTAGGAAATAGACCTCCTGCAAAGATGTATGGAAAAAAAACTGTACCGCGTCTTATCACAACTACTGCAGTCCTTGCATTTACAAGAACCTGTTTGTTTATTCTAGAACGTGTTCGTGTTAGCTTGACCAGCCTGAAGTTTTTTTTTAGGCTGATTTAAGGTAAAGGAACAGAATGTATGATAACGTTGTTGACATTTTTTTATTGCTTATTTGCAATGCATTTTAAAATATCAGTTGTAGCATTATTTGAGAAATAATCATAGAACATATACCTTCAAGTGCAACTGGGAAACCTCAGGGTTGGGCTTTCTTTATTTTGACATGTCATGCATTCACGTCTGAAACATAACATGGAAGTAAAGAAATATATTGTGAAGAATAAACTTAAATATCTACATTCGAATTCCAAATGATGCCAATTATTCATTTCTATCACTTCTTTGTTCATGGTATCAAACAACTAAATGTGAGGCAAAGTGAGTGAATTTTTTCATGTTTTGTGACTTATTTTCATTTTATGGTGAACTTTCCCTTTAACACCATGCGCTACAGACTTTATTTCCTCTCACTGATCTTTATATATATATATATATAAGTTTCTGTGTGAACTCAGTGTTTTCTGAGTTTCCCATGTGCACTTGAAGGCAGCTTAAAGGACTTTTTTAATTCAGTCTTCAAAATTATACCTACCAGTTTAACCACCAATACAGCAAGGCACAATGAATTCCTCCAGGAAGTGTTTGAGAGCCTTTGTGTTGTCAGAACTGTATTGTTATCAGATGGTCGTGAGGGTCATCGTGATAGCGTCATGGAGCAGGTCTCTAGTCAAGCGGCTAATGAAATAAGGGCAAAGGCTCTTGTAAGAGCACTGAAGCAATGCCCATCAATCCGTATCTCTCCTGGGCAGCCCCTGTGAGCCTACTAACTCTTCACACAGTGGGCCACAGGGTTTCCACCCGTCCTGGAGAGTCTGAAGGGAAGGCGACACTGCTGACTGTGAAAGAGAAGAAGCGTGGCTCTTGGTGCTCTCCTCTATTAATAGTCTATTATGGTGGAAGGTGATTGCAGTGGTGTAAAGCTAGATCCGCTGTCATCGGAGAGCTCTGGCAACCGTGCGCTCGTAGCCAACACAATGAAGTGTCTGGATAACGTGCTGCCCTAATGTCTGCCAAATCAACCTGCCAAATACATCGTTATGGAGCCAGAGAGCAACAGTATATGTGTGAATATGTTTAGAGCCAGTGTATGACAACAGTCATTAGATTATGAATGGTTTCTTAATTATTCCTTGGAATGATTGGAAATGTAACAGTTCTAAGGTCTAAAGTCTAGTTAAAGGGGTTGTTCACCCAAAACCTAAATTTGTCATTTACTCACCTTGATTTTGTTTCAAATTTGCAACAAAAAAAAAAAATAATAATAATAATAATAAAATATTAATATATATATATATTTTTATGAAAATATCTTGAAGAAAGGAAATAAATGTGTTTTTTAGTAGAGGAGACTTCTGGGCTTTTAATTACAGGACAGGATGGGGAATGATATAGCACAGGATATGATTTAGATAGGAACCTGTATCCCATGTGCACTACATAATAATGCACCATTGCTCAAATACAAGAGATTTATTTATGCCTACGTTTTTATTAGTCCATTAGTGGTCAAAATAGTACAACTCAGGCAAATGTGCTTCATGCTGCATGAGAAATATGGACAATCCCACAGCACTTAAATGCAGAGAGCTGCAGACTCAGACTCTCTGGGTGGCCTCTGTATCAGCAATTTCTTATTTTCAGCTGATACCAGTTTAATCGGCCCCACATGGTCATTTTATAAGAAATCCACATTAAAATATTGGGCAATTCAGCCAATTTTTTATTGATGTAGCACAATCTAATTTCTTAAAATATTTAATTTAATATTTCAGATTCCTTTGGTAAGTTTAAAAAAAAAAATTTATGCTCACACAATTTAATCAAAAATACAATAAGAACACTCTAAAAAAAAAGGCTCGTAATCATAGGGGAACCTTTTTTAGTGCTATATAGCACCAATTTTGGTGCTTCAGTGGTTCTTCAGCGGTTCTTCAGAGGTGCTCTATAGCACCTTAGTCAAAGAACCGGTGAAGAACCTCTGAAGAACCGCTGAAGAACCTCTGAAGAACCGCTGAAGAACCACTGAAGCACCAAAATTGGTGCTATATAGCACTAAAAAAGGTTCCCCTATGATTACGAACCAAGAACCATTTTTGGTGCAATATAGAACCTTTTTTTTTTTAAAGTGAATAGTAATTTTGTGAAATATTATTACAGTGTAAAATAACTGTTTTCTATTTTAATATATTTTATAAAAGGTCATTTATTCCTGTGATTAATTAACTAACACAGAATTTTCAGCATCAATACTCCAGTCTTCATTGTCACATGATCCTTCAGAAATTGTAAAAATTTGGTGCTGAATTTCTTTTTTTCTCTTATTATTAATTGTTTAAAACTTTTAAACAATTAATTAATTGTCTTTGTGGAAACCCTGATTCACTCTTTATGTCAAATCTTTATAACATTATAAATGTCTTTAATTTTGGTCAATTTAATGTGTTCTTGCTGAATAAAAGTATTAATAAAAAAACAAAACAATTTTATTTATTTTCTAAACAAAGTCAAATTTTACACTTACATTTTTTGTTTCAGTATGTTCACAATTTATTTGTATATTTATTTGGGCTAAGAATTTTCTTTTCTGTGCATCATTTGCCTTCATATCATTTCCTATGGTTCAGTTAGTGGAGAATGAGAAGGGAGTTAAAGCCCTGCTGACTCTCCTCTAACAGCACTATAAATGTTCTTCTTGTGCTCAATAAAGAGGAGATTTCCCCCCCTCCTGTAACAAGGTTACTGGCTCATGCTTTTTTCCTTAAGCGGGTCAGTTGCCAGTTCATTCTATTTGTCATTTGAAGGTGCGGTATGTAGGATTGACAGCTATTTGTCGAAATAGGTACTGCAGTCTAAATTCACAACATTGGAGATCATTGTTTCCCCCGCTCCCTCCTCCGCAGACTCGACGCTCATGCGGGTTGCCAGCTTGAATACACGCAAAAGGAGCGAGCGCAATTGACTATGAAAGCCACACTTAGTTGATGAGTTGATTTATCAGCGTTTTAATATGCTTTCGGTTATAGAGGTTTTTAGATGGATGCCGAGGGTTTTTAGTTCGGGTAGAATCTGGGATCTCTGACCCAGTTACTTGCTGGCTTCCATGGATGCTGCAATACGCTGTGTTTTCCGCCAACTGGCAACCCGGGGTGTCGAAATACTATTGTGTAAACTGGCGGCGTGCGGTTTCGCACAGACCAAAATAAAGACAGACATTCCAATACGGAACGCACATTTCAAAGTAGAATAACTGGCTGTAGCATTGCTTTTCTGAATTTAGCATGCTTCCTAAATATCTGCAAGCATATTGTGGTATTTTTACGATTTAGTAAAGTGAAAAACTTACATACAGCACCTTTAATTAAAGTTGTTAACAGTTACATTATTTCAGTATTCGTTTTGAGCAGAAATCACAATCCAATTATGATATTGTGGTGCATCATAATGCATTCAATCCATTTTGCCTTTCTCTGAACTCATGTGTCTGTGACTGAGTCATGCGCGTGTCGATGGTCCTTTTGTTGAGAGGATGCCTCTGATCTCTGTATGCTCACATACACACTTTCTCTTTCTCTCTCTGGGATAATTTCAGTGGGCTGGATCGAACTGATCTTGCTTACATTAATCAATCACTCAACCCATGTGCAGTTCTGAAGAACTCAGCTCCCTGTAGTGCTGTCACACTGATGCAGAAAATGCTGAGGCTTTCTATAGGACGGCTTGGATGTGTTCTGCTGATGTGTTAGTTTTACAGAGAGCAATATAACCCCCCTCCACCACTACCACACACCACACACAGTTCAGTCATCTGCAGTGCTAAAACACGTTAAAGTGTAATGGTCTGCGTAAATTGCACTCGGTCACAGCACCTCCCCCTCCTCCTTCTCTTCCTTGCGATGAGTCACATATCTTCTCTTCCTGTTTTTTATACGCTGCCTGCTTCCTTCTATGCATGTTTGATTTCTTAACAGCAGACTTTTCTCTCATCTTTATGATGTTCTTATGTGCTTATTGCAACCAATTGCAGTGGAAACTGTTTTAGTTAATAAAGAATGTTTTAGTATAAAAGGATAATGGAAAGTCAGTGAGCCTGCCCGAATCTGATTCTAGGTGTCGGTGTCTATATTTTTAAATGATATCAGTCTATTTAGGATGTTTGGAAGCAGATAGTTACTGGAGTTTGCTTAGACCTTAGAAATACCCTAGCAACCTTTCAGAACGTCCAGTTATCCGCTCAGATTCAGCCACGGACACACTGCAGCTAAATTTGGTTGTCAGTTCACCTTTTAGTGTTTAAAGGCACAATTTGTAAGATTTTTGGATTAAAATTTACAAAAACCGGTAGAACAATGTTATATATTTTATTGACTTGTGTACTTATATTATCCCAAATGTTTTAACCAGGACACGGACCGTGTCCGTGCGTCACCTATCAATGACATCATACCCGGTTTTATTTTGTAGAAACCATGGAAACACCAAAGACGCTTTAATATATACAGTAATGTGTTTTATTAGACAGGTGAGCAACTGTTTGGATACATTAATCGACAGAAAACTAATCATTGTTATATAGCTCAACACAGTCTTATTGTTTAAATCTTGTCATGATTTATAGCGAGTACCATGTTTTGCCCAATATCGATCTAGCTTACTGCAGTGTGCAACAAGTGTCTCATAGTAGCCGTCGAACAAATAGCATTATAACATAACTTTCATTACACTCCAATGTGTCTAATATGTTAAAAAATTGGATTACCCCAAATATGCTTGAGCGGAAGGAGCGGAAACGCTCGTCTGCGGCATAATAAAAGCTCTGCGAAATCAAGGCGTCATCAAGCTATACGCCTTTGTTTTAAAGGGGGGGTGAAACACTCATTTTCAGTCAATCTCATGTCAATCTTGAGTACCTTGAGTACCTATAGTACCTATTGCATCTTTCATATTTCCGAAAAGTCTTTAGTTTTATTTTATTTATAAAAGAAAGATGTGCTGTATCGAGTCTTTTCGAAAAAAGCAGAGTGGCTGGGGGCGTATCGTTCGGGCGGAGCTAAAGAATGACGAGCGCGCACAGCTATTGCGTTGAGCTATGCATGTTTACATAGAAAAACAATGGAATCGATAGCTAACAACACAAAGACATTTGAAGCAGTTTTACTCACCGCCTGCTACCAACACACGCCCGTGAACCTTAATCGCTGGGATTGCTCCATCTTTCAGCATTAGACAAGCTACAAATCCGGAGTTGAACTGTACCTTGTTTATAAACCATCGTCGCCGAAATTCAGGGAACAAACAAACACTTGCACAACTCCTGCTCCGGAAAAACAAACTCCATCCACTGTCCCATTAACAAGGTTGCAAGGTTGTCTTGCTTTGGTGACATTGTTGATTCCGTGAAGTCCTGTGACTGCAGCGCAGCCGGCTTGATCTCTTGCTCTAGTCGCGCGCGCGCCCTTCCGGGAGAAGAGCCCGTACGGCCCGTACAAGGCATTCCGCCCCATCTGACGTCACATATACCCATTCTCGAAAAAAACTTTCCGAAACTTATGAGAAACCGGAGGGAGTATTTTTGGCACAGAAATACTCCATCAAACATCCAACTTTAAAAAAAAAAAAAACTTTGTCCATGTTTAGGATGGGAATTCAAGGATTTAACAGTGTAAAAAGCTCAGTATGCATGAAACAGCATTTCACCCCCCCTTTAAACAAGCAACCTCTAGCGGCGAAAAATTACATCTTGTGGCTTTAATCCTGTTCAATACACACACAGTTCAGTAATTTACAGGAGATGTAATAGAAGTAGTGACAGATAATGTCTTCCATATTTTGACATATGGAACATCTGAGTGAAACCGAAATATTTAATATTCCATATTTCGTATAAAGAAAAAAAGGACAGGACTTGATTCTAACCATCAGTTGTTGATTGGGTGGAGGAAGAAAGTGGTGAGGTTTAAGTGGACTAAATGATTGGAGAAGCCTGGCATACCAGAGAGAAGTCTGTCATTTCACTAGAAGATTGTGAAGACTGATACGAACAATAATTGGTACTAGGCAAAACTTGTAAAACAATAATCATGTCATTTTAAGTTTAATTAGACAAAGTTTCTGTTTTTAGGGCATCACTAACTCGTTCGCTCCCAGACAATGCTTGACCTTCTTTTGCAATGAGTGATAACATCCATTCTGCTGAGAAGAATGTGGTCACATGATTCGAGAGGAGGTTGTGTCCCTCAAGGGTTTATGGGAGGTTAACTGAGAACAGGGTGTTTTGGAATGTCATTCAGACTCTTTGCACGATGTGTTCACTGACACTTGCACACTTCCTTCAGTTATTTATGGACTGAATACATTTTCCAGTTTGATTAATTGTCAGTCTTTGCTGAGTGTGTGTTTGCCTCTTGTATGTGATGGTTTTTGCACCAGTGGCATGTTTTATGAGAACTGCAATGCAGAGCAACCCTTCTCTTGCTCATAGGGTCTAGCATGGGATTGGGAGTGTGCCGCAATGGTGTTAAGACTTGGGATAGAGCAGTGAATGAACAGGATAATGCTGTTACATACAGTCCAAAATGTTTTGGCCATCATTTTCACAGAATCCTCAAACAAAGTGTCATGGTAAAAAAAAAAAAAAAAAAAAAAAAAAAAAAAAAAAAAAAAATTATATATATATATATATATATATATATATATATATATATATATATATATATATATATATATATATATATATATATATATATATATATATATATATATATATATATATATATATATATATATATATATATTAAAATGATTACTGTAGGATCGTGTGGCACTGACTGGAGTAATGACTGTGGCACTGACTGGTGTAATGACTGATGAAAATTCAGCTTTGCATCACAGGAATTAATAACTTTTTCAAATAAATCATTTGTTTTAAATTGTAATAATATTTCACAATATTACTTTTACTGTATTTTGAATAAATAAATATAGGTGCGCAACCAACTTAAATTTTTTGAATGGTAAGGTACTTTGAAATTGAGACTGAGGGATGAAATCAATAATAACATCCTAGCAACTCCTAAGAAACCACTCAGAACAACCTAACAACCACCACATAGCAATGCCCTGGCAGCCATCGGATTTTAATAATAATTTAAATATTTACTTAAATTTATGGTTGAAAACATCATATTTGGGACTTTGTGGCTGTGAGTGATTTTGTAACAGTCTCTTATATTACGATATGATATGATACAATATGATACAATATACGATATTCTTTATCCTGAAAGGAAATTATGAAGTTTCAGCAGCAGAAACACAAACACACACACAAACCAATAAAATAAGATAAAATACAATAAAAAAATATCTACAAACATGGCAAATCTAAAAGTTTAGCATAAAATAATGTCATATATATACTGCTATTCGTATTACTAAATGCTAAATATAACAATGAAATGTTAATGTAAATGCTACATATAAAAAATAAGAATAAGCTTTACTTTTACCTAATACATATTTATACTCTTCTATGTGTATTTAAAGGTCCCGTTTTTCGTGTTTTTTTTTAAGCTTTGATTGTGTTTACAGTGTGCAATATAACATGTGTTCATGTTTCATGTGTAAAAAAACACAGTATTTTTCACACAATTTACTTATCTGTATACTGCTGTTTTCACTGTCCTCAAAACTGCCTGAGAATTTCCTCGTTCTATGAAGTCCCTCCTTCAGAAATACGTAACGAGTTCTGATTGTGCCAGCGATTCCCGTGTTGTGATTCGACAGCAGCTTAGCTCACGTTGCCCGGGAAGGTCACGCCTCTTACCATAACGGGGAGATTAACGCGCTCAAACTACAGCCCCTGAAGGCCAAACAAAGGTGATTTGACTCCGGGATGAAAATAACAGCATCTGAACGACATGGCGACAAACGCAACCGAACCGAACCGAACCGAACCGAACCGAACCGAACGCAACACTTCCTCTTCTCCACGAGGGAGCAACAAGACCACGCCCCCTTTTTCTCGTATTCTTGTGGGCGGAGGTTAGTCGACAAACTGCTCTACTGACGTAATTAAAGCAGGAAGTACCAGGATGTAGTCCAGACCGGCCGTTCGCTGTAGGCTTTGAAAGGGAACTTCTGTCAAATAAAATATCTCGCTTGGCATTGAACTTTGAGCTTTATAATTTTACAGGTATTATTTATGCTCTAACAGCAACATTACACACTAACTAAAGTTTGAAAAATGGGATCACGAAGAACAGGACCTTTAAATCAAATGTGCGGTTGTACATCATAATTGCTGCTGGTACAAAATCCCTAAAGTAACTCTTTTCTACATCAAGGAGGAATCAGCCTCCCACTAAATACATAAGGTTTATAAGGTGGATAAAAGGTTTTAACACATAATGGCAGAGAGTCTGGCCAGCATTCTCCTCTCCATCACCTCCTCCAGCGGGTCAAAGGCTGATCCCCAGAACAGAACTGGCTTTCCATACCTGTTTATTCATGTCAGTTCCACAACACACAACAGCATACAAAAGTACTGTTGCCACCACAGACTCATGGAAGAAATAATGCATTTCCCCCTCAACTCCAAAAGATTTTAGCTTCCTCAGGAAATAGAGACGGCTTTGGCCTATTTTTTATTTACCATCTTGTGTTAGTGGGCCATCTCATATTAATCATAAATTCTCCTCTGCTTTTTATGAATTCATTTTCTTTTTGGATAAATTCTCTCACATCTCACATCTGGAATTTCTTTTTGTCATTGCCTCAGATTCCCATACCCTTTTCTCAGTCTTTGCTTCTCTCTTTTTGATCTCTTTTGCTTCCTTACCCTGGCTTCATGTTCTCAGTTCTGACCCACTTACAGCCATTTGCGTCCAGTCTGTCCCCTGCAGGGTAAAGCTAATTTAAGATCTCTTCCCCCAAACTTTCTCTCTCTTTCTCATATCTGCTTGGTCTCTGGTAAGGTTTGAGAATGAAATTTCAGCTCTAGAGGGGTTGTTTTTTTGGGAAGGAGTTAATATGGTAATTGATGTTGTTCTGTGAGCTGAATGTGTATCTCTCCCTCCCCCTAGTGACTCTGTCACCTGAGTTTGGATTCAGCCAATTACTTGGTTTGCTTGACTGTCAGACCATCAGCCCTCACAAGGCCTGATAAATGTAGCCAGCAGACGTTGGACTCTTTCACCACATCACACAGTAGGGAGACCATAGTGCCTAGTATCTGTAAAGAGAAAATCCCTTTTTTCCAATTTTGGTTTATGCTGGGATGTTTTTTTTATTATCCTCTCTTATCAAACATTAACATTTATTAGTATTGCCATGGACTGCCAGGCCCCATACATATTCATTTTTAACATGATGTTGACTGAATTAGAACATGTACAATTGTGGTTTCTAAATGACTCTTGATTTTTGATGGTTTCATGGACTTGGCAGCCAATAATTCAGTGCAACTGTGTTTTTGCAGTCATATAAACAACCAGTCAGTAATAATACTGATTTAAAGGGTTCACCCAAAAATTGTCACAAATTTTAATATTTTTGATGAAATCCGAGAGGTTTCTGAACCAGCCAAAGGCAGCAATGTCATTGCAACTTTCAAGGCCTAGAAAGGTAGTAAAGACATTGTTTAAAAAGTCCATATGACTCCAGTGGTTCAACCTTAATTTTATGAAGCAACAAGAATACTTTTTGTGCACAAAACCCCCTCAAAATAATGACTTTATTTAACAATCTCTTTTCTTCAACGTCATTCTCCGACGCTATTCATTGTCAAAATGCTGGCTCATTATTGGCCAGCTCCTGCCTCAGCATCACACGCATGCGTCATTGTGCTCACGTGAACAGTCCCGGCCAATAATGAGCCAGCGTTTTGACATTGAATAGCTGAGGAGAATGATGTTGAAGAGAAGAGATTGTTGAACAAAGTCGTTATTTTTGGAGGGGGTTTTGCACACAAAAAATATTCTCGTTAGTTCACCCAAAAATGAAAATTCTGTCATTAATTACTTACCCTCATGTCATTCGACACCCGTAAGACCTCCGTTCATCTTCGGAACACAAATTAAGATATTTTAGTTGAAATCCGATGGCTCAGAAAGGCCTCCATTGGCACAATCTACTTAACGCTCTCAAGACCCATAAAAGGTACTAAAGACGTCGTTACAAAGTCAAAAAATAGTTTTTATGCACAAAAAACCCTAAATAACGACTTATATAGTGATGACCGATTTCAATACACTGCATCATGAAGCTTCGAAGCGTTATGAATCAGTGAGTCGATTCAGCGGTTTTGATCGCCAAAGTCACGTGATTTCAGCAGTTTGGCGGTTTGACAATCGATCCGAATCATGATTCGACTCGCTGATTCATAACGCTTCGAAGCTTCACGATGCAGTGTTTTGAAATCGGTCATCACTATATAAGTTTCATTTTATTTTCATATAATATTTTAATTTTTGGATGAACTAACCCTTTGAGTCACATGGACTATTTTAACAATGTCTTTACTACCTTTCTGGACCTTGAAAGTTGCAATAACGTTGCTGTCTATGTGTGGTTCAGAAAATGTATGCAAAATATATGTTGTAAATATAAATTATTTGTGTTCCTACTCTGTAAAAAATTTCAAGTGCTTTCAACGAATTATTATTTAGTAACTAGTTCCACAGATTTTTTACGTTCACTCAATTTCATGCTACAAATTGTTACCTGAATTAATATTTTTTAATTGGCTCAAACTTGACTTAAACTTTAAAATGTACGTTTACTCAATTAGTTTTAAAATTACTTGAATTAATTATTTTTAATTGCCTCAAACTTGACTTCAACATTAAAATGTATGTTTACTCAATTAGTTTTAAAGTTAGTTGAATTAATATTTTTTAGTTGGCTTAAACTTGACTTCAACATTAAAATGTACGTTTATTCAAATTGTTTCATAATTAATTCAACTAAAACGTTTTAATTAGGGGTTTCGTCATTTTTAAATTGTTTTAATCATTACTAGAAATTGCTGTGGAACTAGTTACAAAATGTAGAATCATAACAATAAAACAGAATTAATAACATACTACCCATATAAACCTCCCACATAATATCAATGAGTTAAGCCAATATATGATGACTATATTTTTATCATCAATCAGCTTACAGCATCTGATTATATTTTCTCTTGCTGTTCTCGCCATAACAAACAGACACAGCTGTCAAGAGAAAAACTAATGTTAAAAAGTCAAGAGCCGGACTAAAGCACACACTGATCGCCACAATGGTAACATCAAATCAAACTATTACTTTCAAATAAGTAATCAACATCTAAGCCTCTTCTTAATTCTTAATACGAACTTCTGTAGATGTCTGACAGAAATAAAGTCAGTCTGGTTAGTAATAAGTGAAGCTAATGTTGTTTGTGGAGTTGTTTAATCAGATCTTGAGAGATGTAATGTATTTTATCTTCAGTTGATTTCATCCAAGGCTGTGGCTGGAAGTAGTTCTTGTGTTTCTCTTTCCTTCAGTGATTATGCTTGTTAACAGCAGGTGTTCTTCACTAATACAAAATCATTATTCAATCACTTAATTATCTCATTACCTCCAACACTGATTAAGTGTTACATTAAACAGCCTGTAGTGTGCACACTAAGCAGTGTTCATTTCATCTGGGCAAATCCATGTGGGGCCTACATGGAAACTGGGTGCAAAACTGGCTGGGTCCCAGTTAGATAGCCCAGGTCAAACCCATTTGGGCCCCACATGGCTCTGTTGGCTGGAATGGTGGGGGTCGGGTGGAGTCGGATTCTCCTGGGGGAGAAATTCTGTGTTCTAAATGTTTATTAATAATGTACTGTTGTCAGGTCAATTAAAAAGTACAGTATGTTTACTGGACAAAGTTATCATTCATGCTAATACTGTCAAATACACGCAAGGTTTACATAAACACAGTTGGTAATATCTAAAGTGAAAAGTAAATAATACAAGTCTTAACGCCATGGGATCCCTTTAAGAAGAATTAATAGCACACAACATGCTGAGATTAAGACTAAAATACATTATAGTATTACAGTTTTTTAACACTAACATAAGTTGTATTACTTAAACGTGGTTAAAGACCATGTTAACGTAACGTAAAGCCGCGTTTCCACCGCAGTAACTTTCCCCAGGAACTAGGAACACTCGGTGTGTTTCGACCACAGGAACCAGGGTCTAAATTAAGTTCCTGGTAAATATTTCCCCCTCCGAACGGCCCTGCTCCCGAGGTAGTACTTTTTCAAAGTTAGGGAACTTTCGGTGGTGAGACTTGAGCCGCGTTTCCACCGAAATTGTCTCAACAATTTCAACTATGTCTCAACTCGCCCGCCATCTCATCCTATGGAGTCAGAAGCGCCTGAGGTCCCTTCGTGCTGTCCATATTCCGGGAGTCCTGAACCACGCAGCCGACGAGCTCTCGCGGTTTCAGCCTCTCCCGGGAGAATGGAGACTCCATCCCCAGACGGTTCAGCTGATTTGGGAACAGTTCGGCGACGCACAGGTAGATCTGTTTGCCTCCCACGACTCTTCCCACTGCAGCCTGTACTATTCCCTGACCGAGGGCACGCTCGGCACGGATGCACTGGCGCACAGCTGGCCGCGGGCCTACGCAAATATGCGTTCCCCCCAGTGAGCCTACTCGCACAGCTCCTGTGCAAGATCAGGGAGGACAAGGAGCAGGTCCTTTTGGTCGCCCCGTACTGGCACGGCCGGACCTGGTTCCCCGAACTCATACTCCTTGCGACAGCCCCTCCCTGGCCTATTCCTCTGAGACCGGACCTCCTTACTCAGAGACGGGGCACCCTATGGCACCCGCGTCCCGACCTCTGGAGCCTCCACGTGTGGCTCCTAGACGGGACGCGGCAGGTTTGAGTGGCCTACCACCTACGGTGGTCGCCACCATCACTTCCGCTAGGGCAGAGTCCACTCGGCATGCCTATGCGTTGAAGTGGAACCTCTTCGTCACCTGGTGCTCTTCCCGCCAAGAAGACCCCTGGAAATGCCCGATCGGGTCCGTGCTTGAATTTCTCCAAGAGGGGCTGGAGCGAAGGCTGTCTCCCTCCACCCTCAAGGTATATGTGGCCGCAATATCTGCCCACCACGATCTCTTGGAGAACAAGAAGGTAAGTCAGCACGACCTGGTCATCAGGTTCCTGAGGGGAGCAAGGAGACTGAATCCTCCTCGCTCTCCTCTCGTACCCTCTTGGGACCTCGCAGTAGTGTTAAGTGCTCTGCAGAGACCTCCCTTTGAGCCTTTGCGGTCGGTTGATATTAAGTTCCTGTCTATGAAGACGGCTCTGCTGACCGCATTGGCCTCCGTTAAGAGGGTCGGGGACCTGCAGGCATTTTCGGTTGACGAAGCGTGCCTGGAGTTCGGGCCGGCCAACTCTCACGTGATCCTGAGACCCCGGCCTGAATATGTGCCCAAGGTTCCCACCACTCCGTTTAAGGACCAGGTGGTGAACCTGCAAGCGCTGCCTTTGGAGGAGGCAGACCCAGCCTTGGCATTGCTCTGTCCAGTACGCGCCCTTCGCGCCTACGTAGACATGATGCAGTGTTTCAGGACCTCAGACCAGCTCTTTGTCTGTTATGGTGGAGAGCGGAAGGGAAGTGCTCTCTCAAAGCAAAGGCTGTCTCACTGGATAGTGGACACCATTGTTTTGGCTTACCAGCAGCAAGGTCGCCCATGTCCCCTTGGTGTGAGGGCACACTCCACTAGGAGTGTGGCCTCCTCTTGGGCTTTAGCGCATGGCGCCTCGCTAGCAGACATCTGCAGAGCTGCAGGCTGGGCGACACCCAACACATTCGCCAGATTCTACAATCTCTGAGTGGAGCCAGTGTCCGACTATGTACTCGCCCCCCCGAGGGGCCGGTAATGGACCAGGCTCAGGTGTCTTCGCTTGCTCGCCATTCCACTCCACGGACTGGATACCTGCGATTCTATCCTCAGGTGAGCTCCCCGAGAGCCCTGAGCTCCTCCAGCACTGTCGACGCCGACATCAGTTCTGTCTGCCCTTTCGAGCCCAGACCCTCATGTCCGGCCAGATGCCCCATGTGCATGGTTCCCCTCCGGCGACCCCCACATGTGTATTTCACCGTAAGCCTCTGCAGTGAGCGGGTTTCTTCCCTTGGCGTGTCCCCGCCACCCCTAGGGTTAAAAATCCACCTTCGGCTGGTACCCTAGAGATCTTCCATATGCAGCCCCTACCGGCTCATATGTGTCTCTTAAGTCCTCCCCACGGGTAGGCATCTTGGCATTTCCCTCACTGGGATATGCTTCCCAGTGTACCTTGGTATTCCTGTGTTAAGTGGGAGTCCTTCGTCCGTATTAGTCTTACGACAGGGTACTCACACTTACGCAGGGTGCTGGAAGACAGCTGAGTGGCGGGATTATATTGGGACCCCCATTCGTTAGTCACTAACGTTACGTCGTAGTGACTGAACGAAAGGGAACGTCTCGGTTACGGATGTAACCCTCGTTCCCTGAGGAGGGAACGGAGACGTAACGTCCCGTTGCCACTTCAGCTGTGCTACCTGGAACGCAGGAGTTCAGTCTTGGCTCCTCAAGCAGGTAACATAATGCGATATTGCCACGTACTTCCTTATATACTCACACGGTGAGGCGCAGTTACGTATGCAAATTCCGCATGCCCCATGGCATTGGCACGCCATTGGGCGTTTTCTCTAAGCTCGAAGATGATAGGCTTCTAAGCGAAACCCCCATTCGTTAGTCACTAACGTTACGTCTCCGTTCCCTCCTCAGGGAACGAGGGTTACATCCGTAACCGAGACGTTTTATATGAGCATTTATTCGGTGACGAGTGAACTTGACATAGACATCACTTAAATATCCCCATTTCCCTTGGATATATAACTTACAAAACACTTCTAACGTTAAATATCCACACAAATATAATTAAATATAGTTTACGCTTTTATTAACACATTATGCTGCTGATATGCTGTCTCCTGGTGAAAGAAACCTGCGAACTGCGCAAAGTCCTTTGATCTGTAACAATCCTTCCGCGAAGTCAAACGAGCAATACAGATCCTTCCGCGAAGTCAAACGAGCAATACAGATAATTCCGAGAAGTCAAATGAGCTCTTGTACGTATTTATTCATTAAAATTTGGCAGATTAAATAAAAAAATTAACTACATGTTAATGAACTATATATTTATATTAAATATGTATATAGAAGTGTAAAGTGTTATCCATCTTCTCATCATAATGCAGATAAGCCTACCATCATAAACAAAACATCAAAAATACATCTAATTTCACAAATGTTGTTTTGATATATTATCAAATATTTCTAACAGCCCATTTAAACAGCACAAACTAAAATATATTTTCCATAGTAAAATATTGTGTGTAAAATATTGTGTTGGCCTTAATAGCCTACTTTTATAAAATATTGACTGGATTTGCGTTTTTTAGTCCAGTCAACATTTGCAATTCTAAATGTTAACTGGATTTGAAAATATCAATTAATTGAATGTTTTTCAAATATATTTCTGCAGACTTAATATAATATGTCTTCTTAACTAAGCACAAGAAAGAAAATTAGTTCAACATATATTTTTTTGCTCTTCCAACATTTTATTAATTGGCGTTTTTAGAGTGTAAGATGAACGAGGGTCTTATGGGTTTGGAACGACATGCGGGTGAGTAATTAATTAAGAATTTGAATTTTTGGGTAACCATTTAAGTTTCACAACCCTGAAGTACACAAAACTTTATTTCAAGATTGACGTCACTAGAAGTAATGAAAACCTGCAGTTTTAGTGAGTCAGATGTTGATTCAGTAACCGATTCAGTTAGTTTATTCAGTGAAAGTTTTGTTTGACTGACTCCAACTGGTTACTTATGAGTCTTTTTAAGTAATTCTTTGAAATAACCTTTCAAAAGAGACAACAAAGTCAACAAATCTTGCAGTTCCGTCTCCATGTTATTTACACGGTCGCCAAGGCTGGTCTGTTACAAGTCAAGTCAACTTTATTTATATAGCGCTTTTAACAATGCAGATTGTTTCAAAGCAGCTTCACAGTGTTAAACAGGAAAATAATGCAACAGAATTGTATTCAGCCGTATAGCCGTTTTGGAGAAAACGTGATGTCATCAGTTCATTTCAATTATCATACAGTGACAGTGTGGGCTTTAGAACAGTAATTAGATCAGTAATTTAGTTTATATGGTTAATTTAGTTAAAATGTATTTGGGTATTTAGTTTAAAAATGTTGTGTCCCCAACTGAGCAAGCCAAGCCAGAGGCGACACGTGTAAGGAAACCAAAACCCCATCAGGTGACCTAATGGAGAAAAATAAACCTTGGGAGAAACCAGGCTCAGTGGGTGCCAGTTCTCCTCTGGCCAATTAACAAACAGCGTATGATTATTATGCTGGCAACTTTACTGGTCAGAGGTCATAATAGATCGGAATATTCGAAAGATCGGAGGCAACACGTCGGTGTTGTGTTACAGAGCCGCTGAGAGAGACGGCTCTGGTCTGTTATTGTCGTGTTCCGGTATCGTAATGGTCATATGGTTGACGAAACAGGGATGAGCCAGATGACACAGTGATCCAGAAGACCCAATCAGGGAGCAAATGTGGGAAGCCTACTCTATTTTGGTCCTTCTACACTGAAACGCAATCCTGGAGTTTTCAATCTCCATTTTCAAGGGTGGAAAACTCTGGAGAAATGTGGATACCAGGCTTAACCGTAGCAAAAGTTGCGCATTTTAAAAGGAAAACAGGGCCTCAGACTACATTAGTTGTGCTCTATGTTTTCTTTTGCATGCAGCTCACAAGAACAATTGAAAAGAAAGCAATTTTGTTGACATTTAGCATTTAGTTGAGATCCACTGCTTTAGAACACACTCATGCACACGTACACTTCTGCTGGAAAATATAAACGTTACATTACAGACACAATCATTTCCACAAACACAGTGTGTATCTGTGTCAGAAATGTCTGTCCGGCTCTGAACTGTGGAGTTCTTCTCACAATTTCTCTGAGAGGTCAGAGCTTTGACATTCCATCAGAGCTGTGCAACAGATACCGGGTTACCAGAGCAGTAACACACACACAAACACTAACACAGAGAGAGACAGGGATCTTGCTCGCTGTGTGTTTCCCCACCTTTCTGCTTCTCCTCTTTGTCCCTTCATGCCTTTTACTGTCCCATTCTTTCTGAGAGTAAGCAAAGAATCATGGTGTGGTGTTTGAATCAGTGTTTCGTAAGCAGCTAAGTGAGGAAGCTCTTTCTCTGGCTGTGTTTTGTGAGGCTTTATATGCTTTTGTTAGACCTCTACTCAAGGCTTGGTTAAATTAGAGCTCCTCAGAAAGGCCTGACAGACTCACAAGAGGGTCTGGGATCCTTTCAGGCCTGAGATATTTCACACTTTAAAAGACCAGCCACCCTCAACCAGACACTTTTACCATCTGTCTATTTGTCTATCTATTGTTCTACCTATCGTTCAGTCTATCGTTCTGTCTATCTATTGTTTTACCGTTCTATAGTTTCTATCTATATATCATTCTCTCTATACTTCCACAATGTTAGGGTTGTTGCTATGATGTCTAACATTATTTTAAACAATGTTACATTGTTACATTCTTGTAAATTATTATACATGCCATTTTTAAGAGCTCATATTTATCAAGAGAGTATTTGTTCTGTACTTAAATATATATTTGTCAGTTTCAATGAATTGAATCTTGTTTGTCAACTATTCTTTTACTCAAGTTTATTAATAAATTGAAAACAAAAAAAATGCTTGCAGATGGCAATAATCTTCAAATGGCACGTTAAGCGATTGATCTTCTTGAGTGATGCATCAGTCTCTCACTAATGGAGATCCTTATGCGGCATTGAGGTCAGGGGTTTTGTAGAGAACAGAGTAAACAAAGCTAATTCTGCATCTATCATGCTGTGCTTTTCTCTTTTGCTCGTTCGAGGAATGTTGTTTCCACAAGGACATGCCTCAGTAGTTTCTTTGCTGTTTGATAATGGGACTGTAAGTTCTCTTCCTGATCTCTCTATCAGGGTTTACATCACGCTCTGTTCTCTCTCTCTGTGACACTGGCTGGTTTGTTTGAGTGTTGTTGTTTGGCCAGCGGACACACAATAGCCATTAACCTCCATTCTGTGCAGCTGCGTATAGCAATGTAACACTCATGGCTACTCAGTGTTTTTCTCTCTCACACACAACTTATCTATGTTAATTTACATGATGTCATTCACTGTACATGTGACTTCATCCACAGTACAGCTATCCTACACACTTATATGCTTAACAAGTAATGCATCTTTTTTTGCCAAACTGGAAATTTGTATTAATGATTTAACACTATTATAACCCATCATGTACTAACACACCTCTCTTTTCCTGTCTCCCCTCCACGTTTTGGTCACTTATGGTAGGACGCAGGCGGAGATGGCCCATACGTGTCGTGGCACCATCAACCTGGCCACAGCGCACATTGACACCGAAGACGCCTGCAATATTGTTCTGAGCAGCGGGGGGCGCACTTATCATCTGAAAGCCAGCACAGAGGTGGAGAGGCAGAGATGGGTCACAGCACTGGAGCTAGCTAAGGCCAAAGCCATCCGAATGATGAACGATCAGTCCGGTAAGAAGACTCTGATGGACATAGATATTTGTTTTTTGAGTTCATATTTTTCAGCTGAAATGGATCGTTGCTACACTAAATACCCCAAATTGTGTTGGGCTTGTGTGCACAGTGGCACAATGATTCATCTATAATCAACAAATCACATTGGTCATAGATAGTCTATACCGATCATTTATCTAAAGGTTCCTAATATAAACAGGTCATAATAAAGTTGCCAATCACCAGCCATATTGACAACATGGCATCTTGTCATGTGGTTTAAAGTGTGTCACTGTGTAATTGAAACAGTACAGAAATGTTTTTAGGTAGTAAGCTTCTCTCTGCTCTGAACTGACCACTAAGTTGTGTTAAATGAGTTGCTGCATAAAGGGTTTAAATGGAAAATGTTTGTGCTTTTAGACAATGGCCACACAACCCCGCTAACACACTGTTATCAGTCTGGTAAGGTGAATGGGCTTCTTACAGAGGCTTTGCATCATGTTTAAAGGGTTGACATAGTTCAGAGTAAAAAAAAAAGTGTGTTGCTTGCAGGAAAATGTAAGGATCAACAACAAGGATTTTTCATCTTTTTATTTTATTTATTGTGACGTGAAGGTAACCCATACTCTGAATTTGTCCTCTGCATTTAACCCATCCAAGTTAGTGCACACACATTAGGAGCAGTGAGTAGTGAACACACACTGCACACTTGCTCAAGGGCACCTCACACCATGGTCATTTCCCACCGTTATTGAGAATCGAACCCGCAACCTTCGGCTTACCATTCTGATTCTCTGAACCGTTAAGCCACGACTGCCCTTTTTCTATTGTTGGCTCAGTTGGGACAGTAGATCAAATTTGTACTTGCTCTGCTAATGGATTCACTGCCAAAGAATCAGTCCCAAACAGAAACAAGAAACAAGATTTAAAGTAGAAACAATATTATTTTTCTTTCCCCATTGGCAGATAATGTTGCTTGTTTTAAGCAAAAACTTGCTTCATTTTTATTTTATCTTCCAGAAAACAATAATAATTATAATTTTTTTTAGATATTTAGACGGGAAACAAGACAAAAATACTAAATAAGAAAAGCCTTTTTTGCCGTGTTTTCACTGGTTTACTTTTGCATAAAACATTTTTTTTTAATGAACTAAAAGCAGAATTAAGTTCTGTTTACAAATATTGTAGTTTTTAAGTCAATGTAATTATAATCAATAAAAGCAATTTAATCATAGTTTTTTTAATTAATAATATAAATTGTATGTAAATAAATGTAATGAAGTGATTCCTTTTTAAGCAATAAGAACTGGTAATTAAAGCGCTATACCACACTTTGTCCGAAAATAAATAAATAAATAAAGACACATGATGATTTAGCATTTTCAACCCATTCTAAATTCCAAAACAATTATACATTTTGACAAAACTTAATCTACTGTATCTTAGCCAGCTGGATAACATTAGAATTGAGCTACAGTGGTCAATATATTATAGAAAACCAAATATTTCAATGTGAATATAAGACTTGGTGAAAATCCAGCACTGGCCTAATAAGACAATAGACAGCTCTGTCAGCTGATGTGAAACGACCACACTGTCCAATCCTTATTGTTGAGACGTGGAATGATTGCATTTGGACTGGATTGGGTCAAAGAAGTTGTTTTCGTAGATTGTTTCGTTTGTAGTATCTTATGTGGGTCACGGCTTTGCTTCAGATAGGTCAAATCTCTCTTTCCCCTAAAGATGTCTTTGACCTGTCAATGATCTGTTCATATGAATGCTGAACCAGGCTAGATGAGATGGTACTGCATGGAGCATGATTTTATGTATTATGTTTACATAACAGTGCTATTCAAATTTTGGGGATTCTGGCCTCCAGAGGACATGTTTACATGGACTGCAAGACTCCATCTATTTACTAAACTGAGAGTTGGGTATAAATAATGTACAGCATTCATTAATCAAAAACCTCAAATGCAAATGGAAATATAAATTAAATAATTTTGAGTATCTTATTTAGAATAAGGTCAGTATTATTGCAGTCAATGTAAATATTGCTAGTGCCTCCTATTATGCAGCCCACTCTTGTTTTATGAAAGAGTAAGACAAGTTATTATTTAGCCATTTTTTCTTATATTAAAAGCTGTTGCTGCATGAGTTTACAGATACTTGTTCGCTTCCTTTCCATGAAAAATATGCAAAGAAAAATCATACTAGACTGTAGGAATCGCTCCGTGTGTTGTATTCGTTTTTTGGCAGTACTCAGGGTCAGAGTGTGTCAGCACGTTTGCCATGTTACAGTGCTGTCCTATATTTGAGACCTGAAACGCTCATCTCCTGTGACACACACAGCTGCCATGGCTCGGTGAGCTCCTGAAGCAGATGGCTTCTGCTTTTGATTAGAACTTGTGTTTTATGATCTCAACGCTGCAGATGTTAACCATACATGTACATTTTGCTCTCTATCAAAAATGGTTTATACTTTAAGATATTTTGCTGTAAGTGGGATAAAATGGGGGAAAAGAAGGCTTCTGCTTTTAACAGGTTCACCACAAGGGGGCAGGAGTGCTCATTTTGGCACATGATTTCAGTTCTCATGAGAACCTAGCCAGCGCTCGCATGACAACAGAGCTCTTTTTTATTTTTCTCTCTAATCGCTCTTGTATGTCAGACTCTCATACATATGAAACACTGGCTGTGCTCCAGCCGCCTCTCCATTCCATTCCAGATGCGGCCCACTCTTTCCTCTCACACACAAACAAACCCAAGCTTTCTATTTTTGCAGTGCTGTAGCATTCAGTGTATTCTGTGTATGTGAGCGTTATGTGTGTCAGTAAGAATGACAGACAGAATGCTGATGATGTCTTTTGTGTTTGTGGTCAATCCAAAAATCTCAAACAGGAATGATTCATGCCCATTTTCTATGTGCCATGTATTAGCATAAACGGTCAGTAATGAATCATGTTTCACGAGTTCACACTTACATCAAATTAAATGGAGTAAAAGATTATGCGTATTTGGCGTGCTGTCCGGGGGAGGGCTCCGGGCTCGGAATTTTGGCCCGAACCCAGAGTATCCCCCGTGATAGGGTTGGTCTAGAACAAGACTGTATTGCGTTATGGATTGAGTAGATGTCTAATAGGTTTTTATTCAATCAAGTGAGGAGATGGGGTGGTGGAGGGATGCTAAGAAACTGTCAACGAAAGGAAGGTGAGTCAGCTGTATATAAACACTCCTCCTGTTGTTGATTGAATTGATTAGTTCAGTATGCTCCACTCGTGTTTAATTAGGTTTTAATTATCTGGGCGTGCTCCACTTTGGTTTGATTATATTACGTTATCTGGCGTGCTCCATTATTTAGAAGGTTTAATTATCTGAACGTGCTCCTCCCGAAATTAGTTACTAAAACTTCACTTAAAAAAAATAGTCAAGGTTAGTAAAATCACCCTGAAACCTCCCCATCTTCCACTTACTTTGACATTACGTTGGACCCTTACATTGAAGACCACATATAGATCATCTAGTTTGCATAAATGCATATTAAATTACAAAATTAGTGTGTAAAAATTCTGTGATTGTGAGAATTTTCAGCAGTCGTTATTCCAGTCTTCAGTCTCACATGATCCTTCAGAATCATTCTAATATGCTGATTTGGTGCTCAAGAAACATTTATTATTATCAATGTTGAAAACAGTTGTGCTGGTTAATGTTTTTGTGGAAGCTGTTTTTGTCAGGATTTTTCGATTACAGTTTTTAAAAAGTGCTTACACACTAAAAGTGTTACTTGAGAGGCCCACTCAGTGAAACCATTCACTCATATACCTAATCTTCAGACCAACTTTGCAAAACTGCTTTACACTCAGTTTGCAATTGTAAAACAAACACTAAACACATTAGACACGTTATTCAAAACTAACAGCTCGTTTTTCTTTTGGAAAACACTGCCATTTTAAAGGCATTATTTTTTTTGAAAGTTTTTATTATTTATATTTACTCCCTTGCATTTCTGTTTATTGTGTAAATAGCTCATTTCAATACTTAGAAATCAAAACAAATACATTTTCACCCTTGCATTTGTTTATTTTGTAAATACCGGTATATACTGAATAGGCATACCATTCATGTCACTTTCTATTTCTATAGTGCTTTATACATGTAACAGTTTACCACTGGAGGCAAGTTGTTGGACCCAAGTGCAGCTTTTTATTTACAAAATCCAAACATAAAACAAAGACGTTGCAAACTAAACTGACTTGACTTAACAAAGAAACAAAGACTTGCCTGACAACTAGGGTGACCACCATCAAACAAACCAAATGTGGGACAATTACTAAGTTTGTGTGGGACAATGTGGGACATGTTACCGACACTAAAACATAACCTGAAACTGTTACACAATGTCTATCTATCTAACTTAATAAAAACATATGTATTCTGCCTTTCAGATGATAAAAATA
Organism: Gobio gobio; assembly: GCF_949357685.1. Lineage (NCBI taxonomy): Eukaryota > Metazoa > Chordata > Actinopteri > Cypriniformes > Gobionidae > Gobio > Gobio gobio. The sequence continues at coordinate 46,987,941 of NC_137100.1, forward strand.
CTTTGTTCTTTAGTCCCTTCCAGAAAACACCATTACATCACAATGTAACATTTTACATGTCATTTAAATTCAACATCACTGAGCCCAAAGGCAGCAGGCATCAGATCTGACTGAACAAATAAAATATAAAGCAACATGAAATATTATATATTATACTTATATATTATATTATATGTTAAGAATATAACCAATTTACCGAATTATCCATTCGTTTTCTACATGGAACGAATCCGCTCCACATTTTGATTGACAGCCGTCACAACCTACTAGTGACCGTGTTTACTCCTTTCTTTTCAACCATTGGATAGGATTTTAAAAACGGCTGTTGTTGTAGGCTATTTGTGAAAGGCGGGATGTTACGTCTGACGAAGCGCTGTTAAATATGTCTAGGTGAAAAACTATGCCGCAAAAAGAATAAATGAAATACTTTCTTAAAAAGGCAAAATAACGCATGCATGTTTTCTTAATATGATAATTAAAAACCAACAGACTGATGAAAATGGCCTATTTTAGGGGGGCTGAAGCTACCCCAAAATGTTCCTAAGCCCCCCTAAATGATAATAAGAACAACAATAACAATTTGATTTATCAATAACCGTATCCTCCTCATTCATATTTAGATGCAACAAATTATATATATCCAGCTACAAAAAAATAGCCGAAAAGTCGATATTTGGACAGAAGTAGGCTACAAAGAGTCCTTGTGCTATTAAGATGATCGCGTCTCGTTGGTGAACTGTGGCAGCTTTCAGAGCGTTGCAGACCGGAGCGCTCCTGCAAAAAACTGCCTGGAGGATTCATCTCCGTTACCAAGGTTATAATCGTTAACGAAAATGAACGAAAAAACGAAAACTAGGTGGGTTGTCGTTAACTGAAATAAAAATAAAAACGAGGCATTACAAAAAAAAAACGATAACTAACCAAATCTATAATGTGTTTGGCAAAACTAGCTAAAATAAAATGATGGATTAAATGTCCTAAGTTTTTGTCTTTATCAATGTATTTCATAGAGCAAATAACGTTCTGCTGCATCTCCTTTCCCTGCGTCTCTCATTCACGCGCGCCCCACACCCACACACACACGCACGCACGCACGCACACACACACACACACACAGCCCGTGCTCACCGCCGTCTTCTTGAGAACGAGTGTTCGACGTTGAAAGCAAGTTCGCGAAAGGTTGGTATCTCGTGAACACCTTTACACAATCACACATTAAAAAGTGGTATAAAATATTTTTAATTCAGAATATAATTTTGTCAGTGAGTTAATGTCGACCCGAGAAGCGATTGCTATTTTAGAAAGTTAACTAGTCGCAAGTTTGAGGTAAAATGCACTTGGGTTGTCGATGTCAAAACACTAGGCCTATATAAGCTGTGATTCAAATATTAAACAATGTTATCTCATTAGGCTATTGTATAGGGTAAATTGAAAACTGCACAGCTGTGTTATTTGTATAGGTTTAGCTCAATTTTAGGTTTAGCGGTATATTTGTATTTTAGGGTTGAAAAAAAATGGGTTGAATACATGCGGTTCTGTGTAATTAAATAGCATTCTGTGGACAACTTATCTTATATAGAGAGGAATTAGATATAGTATGCTATTACCTTTTCATACATTTACATGAGCAGACAGACAATATAAGTCATTGCTTATAGTAACTCATCAGGAGCAAAATCTGACCTAAGTAAATTCCCCAATCAGCTTTGATGTGTCTAAAAGCTAACATTACAGTAACTTTTCTTTAACAGAGTAGAAATGGAAGAAGAGGATATGTCTGTCACGTTTTACTTCTTAAAATCTTGGTTTCTTGACTGGTTGTTGACGTCAGTGTAGCTCTAGATGTGAGTGCAAAGATTTTGCAAACGCAAGTTACAAATACCCTGGGGGCTAAGCCCCCCCTGTATTCCAATCCTAGTGACGTCCCTGCATTAGTCAATATTGCGTGATAATAATTTAGGCTACCTTACGATGTCGGCAAATTTCAGCGTTCTGTCTCATTCACTGATCTAGCCTATATAAATGATCAGTGGTCTCATTATATTTATCCGTCCGTTATTATATATAATATCTGCATAAGGTCACAGAGTGAGTTTTGAGCAGAAACATTGCATTAATCTCATACTGGCACTCTGAAATAGATTAATGGTGCGCGGCTGACTTTCTGAAAAACTCTGCATGGATTGAGGCACGTGAAACTGGTGCTAACAGTTAAAGTCCATTTCTTATTTTATTGTGTGTGTGTGTGTGTGTGTGTGTGTGGGGGGGGGGTATTTATTATTACAAATAACATTATTATTGTTATTTATAATAATATAAATCATACCCAAGGTCCCCCCCCCAAACACAAAAGTGAAACTCCGCCTATTGTTCTTGAAATAAAAGCTTAGATTTGATCCACTTTTTATTAGTTTGTTATTTAGCCTATTTTGTATGCATGTTTTTTAATATATAGCCTATTAATGCAACTTACAAGTTAGGAATATTGCAAGACCAATTTCTTCACCTTAAAAAGAAGCTGTGGCTGGTTTACTTATGGGTTAATTTTGAGGTCTGGTAAAAATATGACAACAATATGTATTTTAAGGCTTGTTTGAACTATTATTCATTAAAAGATAATAATTTATGTTTTGCAAACATCAAATAATAATGAAAGTATTGGAATAAAAGTTTATGGTCCAGAAATGAGTAAATTACCTTTGAAAGTAATGCTTTAAATAAAGATTATGTTACAATACTATTCCACTAGGTGATGTAGTTCATTGTATCATTCATTCAAGAGATCCGTTCAAAAACTCAGGATGAACTAGTCTTCATTCATAAAATATATTTTTTGTATAGGCTATAGCCTATAAATTCATTCATTTAAATAATAGACTAATTTATAGTAGCCTACAACCTCATAGTATCAATGTTATTTTGTTTAGTTGTATTAATATTTTGTTTTCAGAATCGTGAGAGAACCGTGAAAAAAAATCCATATTATCCAGAAACAATGTTTTTTTTTTAATCTTAAAACAATTTATAATATATCTGGCATCTAGCCTATACTATTATTAGCACTGATTCTAATATTAAAATATACAATCTTACAAACTGGGATAAAGTCTGTATGTACATTACCAAGTATTTGGGATTGTATATAAAATGAGAACATGAGAGACAGTGAAAATGCATGGTAGATCCAGTGTTGAGTTGACATGACCTCTCTCTCTCTCTGCAGAATATATTCATATATCAGAGTTCCTTTTAATATCCAAAAACATCAACAGCTTATGTTAACTCACTGTTTTACAAGCCCACGAGTCAGCAGAGGGAATATCAGAAGGAAGGAGACGAAATCATGATAAAAATAACAAAAAATAACAAAATAAATAACAAATAACAATATGACAATATGTTTATTGTATGAAAATAACAAAGTGTTTATTGAATAATCTCAATCTGTTACTACCATGAAAAGTCAATGGACATGGTCCCATGACCTTGAAATTAAAACTCTTTATCTTCTAACTTTTAACTCTTACTTCTAAAACAATAACAGACCACATACAAATATATTTTTTTAAAGAGCAAACGATTACATAAAAATTGATATAGCCTACATATAAATAAAATAATATGGGAAAATACAAAGACATTAATGAACAGTAGCCTACTACTGTATGTACAGTTAAAATAGGTGAGTGGTGTTCGAAATATTAGCTCCTTCTGTCATGGAATACAGAGAAAGTCATGATAGGTTTTTCAGTTCATCACTCAGAAACACTTAGAATAGCTACAACATCTTTAAAGGCTTATTCAGGGAAGTACAGCAGGATGCAGGAAATGGTTGAGTATTCTTTTATGTAAAAATATCTGTATTTAGTGCTTGTAGTGTCCATTTAGAGTCTTTACACATCAGCTTGGATAGTTACATGGTAAAAAAATATATAATTTCAAGACGTTGACGTCACGTCATGTCGTCACGTGGGTCCACCCGTTCAGTAAGACGTTCAAAGTAATAGACGTTCGGATAGACGTTCGGATAGACGTTCGGATAGACGTTCGATCGGTCGTTCGGATGTTAGGTTTTGGCACGGAGTACGCGCCATAGCGAAGTCATCACTGCATGAAAAGTGGGATTTTCGACCCCGTAAACGCCTGTATACTCCTGGAAATCTCCCTAATTTTCGGCAGTTTTCGACAATTTATAGGCAGCGAACGTCGCGTTCGTCTGTGCCACAAATTGTCGTAAACGAACCATGACGTAGGTGGAGAGCCCCCCGCTGAGAGACCGCGCGGAGGTGCGACGCCTCTAATTTGCATATGAATAGCAGCGAAACCAGAGAGTCAACGGCCAGACTTGAATTTACTCACTCACTATTGGCTGAAGCCACTACATTTAAAAAAGAAAAATCCCTCGTGATTGGTTGGCAGATCACTGCAAACCAATCATTATTGGTCCCCCTGGCTCATTATAAATGTAAACCCCAATAATAATAATAAATATATAATAGGGCTCGGGCGTATGACGTCATTACTTTGCGTGGCGGCCATGTTGATGGCCTCATTTGCTGCTACTCGGACTACTGCGCACTGTTTATAGACGTGCTCCCTCTCAGTCGTGTGTCTTAATTTGGCGTTATTATTGGAAACCATGGTAAACCGTTGCTGCATTGTGGGGTGTAACACTAGATCACATAATCGCCATGGGAAAAAGTTCGAAAATGGACAAACTGTTACCTGGGGATATGGTGTTGGCTGATCGCGGCTTTGACATAAAGGACAGTGTGGGACTTATGTGTGCCGAGGTAAAGATCCCTGCTTTCACAAAAGAACGCTGTCAGCTGGATGCAAGAGATGTGGGGAGCACAAGAAAAAATGCCCACCTCCGAATTCACGTGGAAAGGGTGATTGTAACCGTCCGCAACAAGTACACTATTTTGTCAGATAAAGTACCGATTCACATGGTGTTGCCAAGCAAGGACGAATACATGACATTCCTCTATAAGATTGTGTATGTATGTTGTGCTCTGACAAACATGAGCCCTAGCGTTGAAATAAAATAAATGTGCATTAAATACAGCCATAAGTGTCTGTTGCATCCATACCCACAATCTTCAAAATAAATATACTTAAATCAATATAATGTGCAAAAGCAAGAAGTGTCACACAATCGCAATAACCGTATAATGTGCAAAAGCAAGAAGTGTCACACAATCAGATATTTTTCAGTGTTTATTTGCAAGTAGTGCAACCCGAGAACACAGAACGGTGCAGAATGCTTCAAGGTAAAAGGTTAACGTTACATAGGCTTCATGGTCTGCAGCTCCTGAACCCATCCATTTTTGAACTGCAAATTTCATATGAATCCAAACCGTTAATAGTTCCAATTTTGTCCATATACCGGTCCCTGCCTTCCCTATTTAACGTATCCCGGTAAATTCCACATCCTTTTCGGGATTTTAACATAGTTTTTCTTTCTCCCAACTCTGCTTCTCCTCGTTCGATTTGCTGTATGTTTACATTCGCGAGGCCATCAACATGGCCGCCACGTCCCAGAATGCAACGCAGCGCCCGAGCCCTATTTATGTTGTAATAATTTGTTTCATATTAATGTTATTGTGCTATGAAGTATTCATACCATCAAGGAATATATGGGAAAATTATACGGACCGTGCCGTTTATTCAAACAAGGGGCTTCATTTATAAGCATACAGCTGTTCATTCAAAGAAAGGGCTTCATTTATAAAACACAGCGGTTTACTCAAAGAAAGAGCTTTATTGTTAAACACACAACTATGTACAGTGCAGCAGTAATGTCTCGTAATGTAATGTAAAGTTCGTCGAGCTCCAGGCTGCGAGAGGGCGGTGGCCGCACAATCCATCCAGACACCCCGTCAACAAAGCCGTCTTCCTCGTCAGATATGAGTTCAATGGTCGCGGACTTCCAAACGTCCACCTCATCCAGCACACTCTCGCTTCCAGCAACTGTAATACAATCCATAAAGACAATAAGCAACCTGAAAAATACTCACATTGACAAAAAACGGATCTAACCCTTTTTCTTCTCGATCGACTCCGAGCTAAACTTCGCAGTTTCCGTGTCAATATTCAGCTCAAGTGACTTCAGTGTTGATTCAGTTCAGTTGATTTCAGTTCAACTGTAAATTCCTCAGTTGTGCATTGTGTGTAGTTAGATATATGCAAAAACAACATTTTTGGAAATAGTTAAAATAGTTTTGCACAAAGTGTTGCTTTTGCAAGAGATGTCTGATGTTTTGTGTGTAGAGTTACAAGAAATGGAGCCATATTTTCAGAAATTGTGTGTAAGCAATTAGATAAAACTGTAAATGAATCCAGTTTATTTTAGTTCAGGACTCATAGTCCAGGTGTTAGTAATCTGTGCTTAATCTTTGTTCCAGGCAACAATTTTTTAACTCACGATTAAATAGATTAAGGCCTACTCTTGGCATAATTTAAACCCTGTCCAGGAAACCACCTCTTGAAAATCTGCATTGATAATTCATAAAATGTGGTGTGAGCTCAATTTAAATGACAATTACAGAAAAACACAATCTGACTTAACTATAAACAAACAAACTTGTACTTTTCACATTTATGATTAATAGCCATTTAAAAAATCATTCACAGTGCAGGGTGGAAAAATTAATGTTGGTATGTAAACTGTATGCTTTACTTGATTTATTTGTGTGCTTTGGTTCATTGTCTTGTTGCATCACATAACCTCTCTAAAGGTTGAAGACATGAACTGCTGTCCTGTATTTTTTTATTTTTTTTACATAACATTGGTTATTGCTAATGACATACAGAGTAATTAATCTACACTGTGAGCCCGGACAAGTTGAATCTACTTAAAAAATTGGAGCAAACTGGTTGCCCTAAAAATTTAGTAATGTGAACTAAAACGAGTACATTTAACTTAAATTTAAGTTAACATTTTAACTTAAACTTTAAACTTGTTTTAGTCAAAAAAATTCAGAACCTAGATAAAACTCCCCCTGCTGCTACTCTGATTTGCATTTGTGTAGCTCACAGCATCTTCATTTACATGATAAAGCCTCCCCTAGAATTAAGGGGAGGGGGGGTCATGGGGGGACAACTGCCAAGCAAGGCCCACGTCAATTTCCGACAATTTACGGCAGTTTTCGGTGTTGCCTGCAAATTGCCGTGCACAGTCGTAAACCTGAAGTTTCACGGCAATCTACAGTGCCACATACTGACGAAAATCCCACTTTTCATGCAGTGCATATTAAAGAACCCTTCGGAACGCCATACATCTGCGCTTCGGGATCTCGGCAAAGCGCCGAAACGTCAGTTTCGCGTCAGCCATCCCTACTTTATAGCGTTCCAGGCAAAGTCACGCCAAACTGCCTGAGTGCAAGGAATTGTGTGGTAGTTAGATGTAAACAAAGCATGGCGGACCGTACGGGTTGTATGCTCATTGACAATCATTTCTATCGCCAAAGGTGCTTACTCCTTGCTTATTTGAGGGAAACGGAGGAGAAAAACAGCGCAGACGGCAAGAAAAGCTGTTATAGGCCTACCTTTTATTTTACGTTATTTGTATACTTGTTTCATAAACACTGCATCCGTAGGAGGCTGCCATTGTTGCTTCGCGGGCTATGTGACGTCAAAACTCGTAACTGGGACTGGGAGTACATCGATCTAGTCCGAGTTCACGGGTGGGAAGTCACGGGTTTGGCTGCCGTTCCAGTCCACTTTCACGGGTAGAAGGTTGGAAAAACACGGGTTACGGATTGCCTGGAACGCGGCATTAGTCTCAGTGTATTTAAGCCCTCATGTTTGCCGTGTGTCCTTGTCTGTTATTGATGTCATTGTAACCCGTTGTCAGTAGGGTGACCACCCGTCCCGCTTTGCGTTGTACCGCACAGCATTTTCACCCCTTGTCCCGCACGTCACATATTGAGAAAATGTACGCACGCTGGATTAAGTAACGTTACAAGAAAAAGAAGAGTGTAAACGATCTTTGGCAGTAATAAAATAATTTAAGGATACATAGAGTACTTACCAACACGATCATCGTTTCTGAGAGAAATAGTGAAGGTGAATGCATATACGAACAAGTTCTCCGTTTAGGATAAGAGCAAATTCAACCCAAGAGCCTTCGATGATGTGGATGATTACGTTACTGTTGATCATCTGTCCATCATCGTCTAAAGCCCGCCCTGACAATTTCATTGGTCCGAACAGTTTCTGTTCGGGCATAAAATTTTCCTCTATGGAGCGAGTCCAGACCGAATTGCCCGAGCAAAACATTTTGTGGGCGGGGCTAAATTCGGCTGGCATCCAGGCTAATGTGTTTGTAGCAATGTAGCTTTGTTGTAAGAGTTGAATGCTATGAGTGATATCATGCGATCTTTACTTTAAGGCCCGGGTATACTTCGGCCGTCCGCGTTCGTGCACCGCCCGCATGACGTAATTTTCGTCATGCGGAGGGCTCACGGCCGGCCGCACAGCCCGTCCGCGCGCAGCCCAAATTTTGAGACCGCGCGGACGGTCCGCGTGCAACAGCGCATGCGCCAGCAGTACAGAAGAGTCCACTAGGTGGCAATACGCACAGTATTGATCACAGTGTTCAGCCGTCGAATAAGAGTGTGCAAAGACCGGTTTAAAAACAACACGCTTGGAAAAAAAACTGAGAATTTTTTATTCTTCAGTGTTTCTTCCAAACTATGTTGCAATGGTGGATGCACTACAGTTCTTCTCCGACCATGCCCAGCGAATGTCCCGCTGATGACAGGACTCAATGCTGCCATCTGATGTCTGGTAGAGCATAGACACTTTTTTACTGCGCATGTGTCGAACGCGATCATCCGCGTGCATCCGTTGTGTAGTATACTTTGAAAGACGCGCGGACAGGGCTGCGCGCGTGACGCGTCCGGGCACGGTAAGTGAAGTATACCCGGGCCTTTAGTGTGACGTTGGTCCGCCAGAGTTTTGTGTGTGCGTGGTGTACTGCTTACCCTCAGGTACGTTTTAATGTGGTACATTCGGTGTTGTGAAGTTTGGTTTAAGTTTCCTGTAAGTTATGCGTTTTAGCGCAGTGTGTTTACAGGGTGCCCACCTGCGCGTCCGGGCAGCACAGTAGACAGATCGGTGCACCAGCTGTTCACCCATCAACTAAAGGAGCTACAGTATGACGTGTGTGTGTGGTTGTGAGTGTCCCGTCGTCTAATAAGGTGAGTAGTTTGTTTCTCCCTTGTAAATCGTGTATGTTTTAAGTTGAAAGTGTAATAAATGTTTACGTTTACCCCCAATTTCCACCAGCTGCGTTACGGCTCCGTCACGGCGGCGGAGTCAATAGGTTTCCATTAAAGTCAATGAGTGTATTTCCACTGAATGCGTTACAGCTGCGTTCCGACTCCGGCGATCCGCAGCCCAACGCATCAAATACGCAGAGCTTCTATTTTTGCCGGATGCCGGAGCGCTCCGCAGCACTACAGGGCAGAGTACGCAGGACAGGAAGTCGAGTGACAAAACAGAACAGCCAGAAACAAAATAAAAGATCCGTTTAATTTTCAAAATAAAATACACCGCGCTCATTTTTCCCTACACTACACCTTGAAAACGTCATAATGGGCGGAGAAAGGCTTGTTTTAACCCCGTTGACACGATGGATGAAGAAATGCTGATTATTGAGGTACAGAATCAACCCATCATCTATGACCCCTCACATCCTTTTTATAAGGACAACATTAAAAAGGATGGGAAACTGTTCCTGGTTTGGTAGTTCTGTTTATAGAAACTACATATCGCGCGATCACACCAGAATTCGCGAGATTACATGGGGCCTCGTGACGTCAGCTGTCAGTCATGACCGCAGCCGTTCCGCAACAAATCCGGACCTGGTGGGTATTGACGGACGACGGAACACGGAGCTGTCACGCAGCGGAGCCGTTCCGCAGCCGTAACGCAGCCGGTGGAAATTGGGGGTTAGGGTCCTCGTTAAGGCATTGCGCCTTCTCTCCCCTCCTCTCTCTCTCCAATCCGCGCTCTGGGCTGCGCTGCTGCTTTGGTTCATCAGACACTTCTAGTCCAGTGGTTCAGTGGGCTGGATATTTGTTTCCTTTTGTTGTGGTCGTTATTTTGGTTGGTTTAATTTGTTTTTGTTATTTGTATTGAGTTATTTTGTATTACTGTCACCAACTCTCAGTTCCTTTTGTGATTTTGACTGTTTTGTTAACAGTCACTATTAATTGAAGTGATTACCGCTATGCGGTATCAATGATCTCGGTGATATTGCAATCTTGAGCCGTGATCAGTTCTGAGTTTGATCTTTGCTGCTGTGACAGTATACGCTGCCTTCTTTAATTAATACTTTTACGTTTTTCTAATTTGAGTATTGTAGCCTACGTTTTGTTTATATTTGTTCAGTATTTTGATTCTGGTTTGTTTGTCTTTTAATGTAATTCTTTTCTGTGTTTTGCAGGGGCTGAGTGTTCCTTGGGAGCGGGCTGGTGTTGGGTTACACAGGCTTCACTTTAGTACGGGTTGTCATTTATTGCTGTGTCACAATTTCTGGTCATTATTTGCAGTGATTCTTTGTGGATGTGATTTTTGATTGGTGAGATTTCTTTTGTGCACTGGGTGTACCATACTAGCCCGCTTCTCATAAAGGAAGCCTCAGCCTCCCTTTGCATTGATTAATTTTGTTTTCTTTTTCATTTGACTACAACAATTAAATGCTGTGTTGAGGATTTTAAATTGTCAACTCTTTTTAACTTTAATAAAGATATCTGTTTAAACGGAAACTCACGCCTCTTGCCCTTTCCAAGTGGAGCTTATTTGCGTGTTCTTTTTGATAATTTCCCCGTTTTCGGGGTGGCGTAGTCATTACAAATCAGCCACTTGCTACAATAGGGTACTGCAACCAAAGCCAAATTATAAGAAACTGAAATGTTTAATTGATTAGTTGTTGGGTCAGGCTATTGCAGTCTAACTCTGTTAGTTCACCTCACCTCCTGATCCAAACATTCTTTCTTTTGCAACTTCATATTAATCACGTTTGTTCTCCGCCTCTCGTGTCTCTCGTCTGCAGGGCCGTGCAGAGAGTTCGTCAGGGGCAGGGGCTCAAATGTAAAAAAGGGGCAATATGTATATATATATATATGTATATATCCTTACGCTCATCAAGCCTGCATTTATTTAATCAAAAATACCGAAAAAACAGTAGCCTAATATTGTGAAATATTATTACATTGTGTTCTTTTTAACTTTTTATTAATCAAAGAATCTTTAAAAGAGTATCACAGTTTCCATCATTGACATTAAATCCTCATATTAGAATGATTTCTGAATGATCATGTGACACTGAAGAGTGGAGTAATGATGCTGAAAATACAGCTGTGATCACAGGAATAAATTATATTTTAAATTATTTTAAAATAGAAAACCATTATTTAATATATTTCGCAATATTGCTGTTTTTTTATCAAATAAATGCAGGCTTGATGAACATAAGATACTTATTTCATAATGCTGCATAATATTCAAAAATGGTAATATAATAAAGTCCTTTCATGTAACCATTTCGCCACACTTCACTTAATAGGCCTGTAGGTGCCGGTGGCACTTGGGTTTTGTTAACTTTGATAGTTTCATGAAATAGTAAACGATGTATCAATATAGGCTACATAAACACAAGTGAATTTAACACTACTTACCATTAATGCGACTTTTGCTGCTGTGGTTTTGTGCAGGGATTTGTTTGTTGTCTGTTAAAATCCATTTTGTCAGTGAAAATGAGCCAAACCGCAGGAAATTGTTCCACAAACGTTAGTTCGTCTGTCCATGTAATTTTCAGCCGATTTATGAATAAGAACAGATAATTACCGCTTCACATCGCTCAATGGAATTTGAACTTGCTTTGCCAGATCACGATTGGTTGGTGAATATATGGCCTATACATGACAAACGGGCATTGGTGAATTGTGTAATACTTTAAAATAAATAGCTCTGTATATATAGCTTTGTAATTAAATCAACACATTAGCTCTGATTATGGATGAAAAAAAAATATTGGTTTACTTTTTTCCCGTGAGGCCACACACTCTCTGAAAGGACCATATTTGGCTCGAGAGCCGCTTCCGAACAGTGGAAAATCAGCTGTCAATCAAAACGCACGCAACCCATAGCAACGCGTTAAGGCAACGCCTCAACAGAAATTGTCCGACTTTTGAGCCGTTCGTTACTATTGTATGCATTGTCATGTTATAATAATCACATTTATTTAGTTTTATTGACCACAATATTATCATTGATATTTGTCTGAGAGGGGCACTTTTGATTCATTTTGAAAAAGGGCAGGGGCTCGAGCACCCAAAGCTCGAGTTAATATCAGATAATATAATTCTCAGTTAATATCAGACATATACAAATATGGGAAATATATTGACTATTCAAGTCTAACATCACAAATTTAATTAGACTATTACTAATTTTGAATCAACTGTATTTAATTTTTCTCTATTGAGTTGTTATATAATTTTGTTGTCCTTGTGTTATTAATGAATAAAAATCTGTTATTTTGGATTCATGCATATTTTTGAGTCATTCACTGTTGGTTAGTGTTATTTTAGTGATTTTTTTTTAGTCACCTAAAGTTTGAAACCTACACCTTTGTAACATAGCTTATAGGCCTATTATAGCATATATATATATATATATATATATATATATATATATATATATATATATATATATATATATATATATATATATATATATATATATATATATATATATATATATATATATATATATATATATATATTCATGTATATATAACAATGTGAGTTATTATTATATATTATAATAACAGCAATAATATTAATAATAAAACACACCACAGATGCACAATAAACATTTAAAAGAGTGATGGACAGGGACAATAATGGTGGAACATTTATTTTTCAGATAAAGTGTGTGTGTGTGTGTGTGTGTGTGTGTGTGTGTGTGTGTGTGTGTGTGTGTGTGTGTGTGTGTGTGTGTGTGTGTGTGTGTGTGTGTGTGTGTGTGTGTGTGTCAAACAAGGGTTTAGCCAATGATTGAGTTATATTGCAACTGTCACTCAAGGCTGTCACCAAGGGGACAGTGACCCTTTCACACCCATCCAATCCCCCGTTGTTTTGCACAAGGTGAAGAGCAGAGAAGAGACTCAAACAGATCATGATGAGCTCTAGAAAAAGGAGTGATGTTTGGACTCATTTTGTGGCAACTTCGGCCACTGAGGCAAAATGCAACATCTGCAAGAAATTTTTTTGCACCAAAGGAGGAAGCACTTCAAATTTGAGAAGACACCTGAAAACCTCACATCCAACTGTGCTGTTAGCACAAGTTAGAACAGAGGTTGAAGATGGTGGCCCTGCAGCAGCTGGAGCTGTTTCCACCACCAGCACCTCTTCAGCTGGATATTCGACTTCTTTGGCTGGCACCTCATCTGCAGAATCCAGTATACCAGCAGCACCCACCACCATCCAAGGAGCAGTTAGGTCAAGGAGGCCACAACAGCAAACCTCTATGAGCAGCTTCATTACACGACCAATGGATCCATTAAGACAGAACAAACTTGATGAGGCTCTGGTCAAAATGATTGCTTGCGACTTTCAGCCCTTTTCTATAGTGGAGGATAAGGGCTTTAAGGAATACTCACTTCTTCTGGACCAATCATACAGCCTACCTAGCAGAAAAACACTTACAAAAACTGTAATGCCTAGGCTGTATGAGAAGTTAAGGGCAGACATCATGGATAAAATCAAGAATGCATCTGCTGTATGTCTTACAACAGACTGCTGGACCTCTGTGACTACCACAAGTTACATGGCTGTGACTTGCCATTTCATAGAGGATTTTATGATGACCTCCTATCTCCTGGACTGCTTTGTCTTGACTGAGAGACACACTGCTGCTCACCTGGCAAGTGAGCTGACCAGGGTTACAAATGAATGGGGTGTGGTTGACAAAATTGTAGCCTGTGTCATAGACAATGCCAGCAACATTGTTTCAGCCCTGAAAGACCACGTCCACTGGGATCACATACCTTGTTTTGCCCATGTGCTGAACCTTATTGTGAGAGCTGCACTGAAAGAGGTCCAAGAAATATTGCAAAAGGTAAAGTCAACTGTTGAGTTCAGATACAGTTGCTTCCGATAAGCTGAAGGCCACGCAAAAACAAATGGGTCAAGAGCAGCTGCGTTTAAAACAGGACGTGGCCACAAGGTGGAATTCAACATTTTATATGTTGAAAAGATTTATTGACATCAAAGAGCCAATCATCTCTACAATGGCTTGAAGTGAGTGCAGAAAAGTAAGTATTTTTAAATCAACATTTTTTGATTAACATTCATATCAAAACCACATTTTAAACTCTATCTCTTAATCATGTATTTCTAGTATGTGTAATATTGATTTTGGCTTTGTTATATGTACAGTATGTACATTTTTTTTTACATTTTTGTAGGTTTGTGACTGCTTCCAAAATCATATTGATGACTAGAGGTCTTCAGAGGATTGTTGCCCGGAGTCAAAGGAATCCCTCCAGCTTTGCACCAGTAAAAAAACTAGTGGACACCCTGATGTCAGAAATGACTAGAAGGTTTGACAGAGTGGAGCTCATTGAGAAGCTTGCTGATGCAACTTGCTTGGATCCAAGGTTCAAAAAGCAAGCCTTTGTCAACCACCAGGCAGCCGAAGACACAGTGAAAAGGGTTACAGCAGCTGCAGCAGCGATTAATCCAACTCACACTGAAGAGGAGCATCCTCCAGATTCTGGTGCGTCTTCCAGTGCAGGGGCCATGTTTTGGGAAGACTTTGATGAGAGGGTAGCAAGCTTGAGGCCTTCTGCTACCACTTCAATTACATCAGATGCTATGGTGGAGATGCGGGCCTACCTTGCAGAGCCACTCTTACCCCGAACATCAGACCCTCTGGCATGGTGGAGGAGATGTTCAGCTGTTTATAAAAGCCTTTCTGAGGTCATGAAGGCTAGACTTTGCATCGTGGCCACATCTGTGCCATCAGAAAGAGTATTTTCGAAGACTGGGCAGATTATCTCGGACAGAAGAAACAGGCTCAGCCCAGCCAAGGTCCGGGAGCTTGTTTTTTTTAATGCAAATATGCCTTAAAGCAGGCCCTAAAATATAGCCACAGTGTGTTTTACAATTATTTATTTGTTTGTTTATTTATTTGAAAAGCCTGGCTCGTTGTGCAATATTGTTTTTAGGCTTTATATTGCGATTTAAGTTAAGTTATGGTTATGGTTATTATGCTCTGTGGCTTTATAGTGTCCTTTTAATTTGTATTTATTTTTATTCAATTTGATTTAATTCCTTTTTGGATGGTTATCTAATTTGTTTTAAAGCTTTGTTGGCAAATAGTAATAATAAACAAACAATAAACAACCAGTCAAGAGTGTGTACAGTGTTGTAATAAGCTATGTTACAAAGGTGTAGGTTTCAAACTTTTTAGGTGATTTATTATGGACAAAAACATAGTGAATGACTCAAAAATATGCATGAATCTAAAATACATAACACTTAATTTCATTTTTTTTAAAACGGATTTTTATCCAGTAATAACACAAGGACAACAAATAAACTCAATAGAGAAAAATAAAATACAGCTGATTAAAAAATTAGTAATAGTCTAATTGACTTGAATTTGTGATGTTAGACTTGAATAGTCAATATATTTCCCATACATGAAACACAACCCAGTCTCTTTTTGTTAAATGCAAGTTTATGTATGATCAATAATACAAAACGTATAATAAGCTACACATGAAATAAAGCAAACAATTCAGTCAAACATTCAAAGTCAGTGCTAGTCGGCTAACTTACAACGGTAACGTACAGTTATAGCCTAAAAATAAACAAGTAATGAAACTTCACTTTGCACTCAGCCTAAATGATTTGCCAGGGAACAAATTATAGATCCATGAGAGCAAATATGGGCCGTTAAATCTCCACAAGACTAATTATAGCTGGAGACGCCACAGAGACATCAGAGCCAGCGGCAGACGTCAGAAGGACTGGCCGAGGAAAGTCTACTCTCGCCGGCTAAACAAGCGCTGACCGCCGCTGACTCACTGGAGCTCACAACTCGAAAAACACCAGATAAAATGTTTAAATAGGCACTCTTCTTATAAATAAACCACAGATTTGAGCTTTAAACAACTACATTATCGACTGAAAAAGTCTTAAAACTACGTTTTGTCACACATTGACAGTAGATTAATGTGTGTAAACACAGTGTGTAAACACAGCCCATGTCAGCCATTTCTCAACGAGACGAACATGTGAAGAGAGTAAACTCCAAATGTTCAAGCATCCAACTTTGCGCGAATAGCGGGATTTATTTACGCCACATAAGTTTTATAAACATAAATAAACACAATAAAGTTTAAAAAAAAATCACAAGCAGGTTTTAATGTGTTTTATGTCATAGATCAAAACGTGAAAATATTTAGAGGCTTTGTTAACCACAGACCTTATTTCAGGCGATTTAGCAAAAACCCATTCAAAAAACCCATAGACTTTAGGGCGAGGGAACCGGTAGGGCTAAAATGCTAACTCACTTCCGCGTTTTGGCCTACAAAGTGACGTCATTACTTCGGCACTCTATAGTGAGCCGTTGGAGATACCATCCTACGTCACGATGTACCACAACGTCCAATAGGAAAATTCAACTGCAGTAGCCACCGTTCAACCTTAAGAGGGCAGCACTTTGGCGGTTTTACACCATATTTTATAGAATTAAAACACTTTATACTCAAATGTCTAAACATTTACTCGAATCAATGAACAGCATTAATAAAGCCCCAGTATTACAGATCATTAACTAAAAAAAGTTGGTTTAGGGTTTAGTTACCCTTTAAGTTTGAGGGTTGAGGGTGATTGCACAAGTTCATTTTTTCAGTCACTCTTCAGTCACGTCTTTATTCATACTGTGAAAAAGCATAGTTTCTTATGTGAAAGAAAACAAGTTTCTTAAAAGGACAATGTTAATTGTGCTTTGGATTATTTGACACTTTCCTATTAAGATGCCAAATTAAAAGCACCATTCCTACATTTTATTTGTGCTTTGCCTTTATGAGATTCTGTTGAACATCATCTTGTCTTCTCTCTCTTTAAGGTACAGCCTGACTGTATGGACAGGCAAGGATGATGTTCTTAATGTGGAAGAGCTGTTGCCCTACAGGCAAAACTTCAGCAAAACCAGGATCTACTATGATCTGTTAGAATCACAAATCAAACCGTTTAAAGGACTACCTGGCTACTCCTAAAAAAGCAATTCAACTTATTGACATTAGTTATGTTTCCATCCACCTTTTTATGCTCATTTGGGGAAATTGCATTAAATGTTAAAAAGTGCATAAAAATGTATGCGCTCAATTGAGGCATATACATTTTTTTTATCTGATAAAAAGACGAGCATAAACTATGATGGAAACACATTTACAGAATAAATCCCTCGATGCGCAACAAAAAACTCATGTGACATTGCCTCAATAGTGGATGTGATTGGATATCTGGACTAACCAGTGGACCAAATTCACCGCACACCATCTCAAATTGGTCATTCTGAAATGCCTGAGCCAAAGTCTGTCATCAGAATGATTTGGTTTGATTGCGTTCCCAAACACCAGGCATCACAAGCAAGATAACGCTCTTAGACACTATTTACAATGTAGCAAAAAGAGCCCCAGTGGCTTCCCCAATTGCAGAAACTTCCATTTTTGTTACAGATATTCTTCAACAATTTACCAGGAAGTGACAGTCTGGAAACTGCTTTATTCGCAGATGTTTTATGCAATATTCCAGTTTTGCACACAATTGAAATATGTAACTTTGGATGGAAACATTTGCGAAGTATAACAGCTAAATACAATATACATGTACTGTAACTCGTAAAGAAATGTAAATATACACTATGTACTGAAGTTTTAGGGTTTAAACTCTGAATTGTATTGGTTGTCATGCTTAAACAATTAATGTACAACGTGAAAGAAAAATACTATATTTTTGTAATCTACATTTGCATTTTGTAACACTTTGTATATTTGCATTTTGTCATTACAAATTAATAATAAAAGTATGGGGGGAAAATGCTTATCCTTAGAAAGATTTTTTAAATGTTTTTGAAAAAAGTCTCTAATACTCACCAAGGGTGAATTTATTTGGTCAAAGATACAGTAAAAACAGTACTATTGTGAAATATTACAGTGCAGAATAACCTTTTTCTATTTTAATATATAGCTACATTTTCTGCCGCCATTACTCCAGTCTTCAGTGTCACATGATCCTTAAAAAATCCAGCATTCTTTGATGAATAGAAAGTTCAAAAGAACAGCATTTATAAAAAAAAAAAAAAAAAGAAAGAAAAAAAAAATCGGTAACCATGTAAAAGTCTTTACTGTCACTTTTGATCAAATTTTGATTAAAAAAGTAAAAATTTTTTATATATATATATATATATATATATATATATATATATATATATATATATATATATATATATATATATATTTATTTATTACCGACCCCAAACTTTTGAACAGTAGTGTATAACAATGATTTATACAAGAAAGCAAAAGTGTTGTTATCTGTTACAATGTTTCTGTTTCATTTATTATTGCAGTAAAGTAGTTCTCAACATGTCCAATGATACTGCATGTTATTATAAAATGCTTAAAGGGATAGTTCACCCTGAAATGAAAATAAAACCATCTTTTACTCACCCTGCTGTTGTTCTAATGCCCTCTGTCCTTCTATCTTTTTTGGACCTCAAAAGCAGCATTTCTTTAAATAGTCCTGCACGCACTCCTTCCTATAATGGCAGTGAATAGCGACCAGGCTAAAACATTACAAAAATTATACAAAAGTATCACGCAATGATACAGTTAGCCATATATGGAAAGCGTTCAGGAGGAATACTATAATGCTTTGCGAGAAAGAAACTGTATTATTCAGTCAAAATACTGAGCTTGGCCATTACTTTGTGCACATTCCCAAATATATATATTCAGTTTCTTGCGTATAATATATATATATATATATATGCAAGAAACTGAAAGAATTGTTTTATGCAGCATTTATTTAGTCAATGGATAAATACAAGTCACAATATAGTATCTGTTGTAAATACAAAGACATTGCAGGCATAAATCAGGTTTAAAGAGACAGCAGTACATTAAAAAGCAGCAAATGTTTCAGTATTCTGATTCAGTGCACTAATGAGTGAGAGTACAAAGAACAGCAGTAAAGTGCAGTAAAGTTTATAATGGTCAAAGCAAACATATTACTACTGTCCAGTCTGGAAAGTGCATTTTAGGGGGTGGTTTATGTTTATTATGATTCATATTTAAAATGAATTCTGTTCAGATTTCAGACTTTGACAAGTTAAATTTCTATATTTACCACAACTTTCCTCTGTGATATTTTCTGACCAAAGATTTCCTCAAAATTGACCAGCTGCTTGATCTGCTCAGTTTGCATGGAATGTCATCTTAACAGACTCTTCTTGTTCTTAGATCTCTGGGATGGTTCGGGGCACAGGGGACAAAATGCCTCGATCCAGGAACAATGGGTGTAGTTCCTGCCACAGGCTTGCTTCCACTGTTGAGGCTAACACTGGTATTGACTTTGATGTCTGGAATGGGTGCATGCGGATTAAGAGGTGGCAGATAACCAGGGCGGGTTTGTGAGATATGGTCTAGGAGTAGGACTCCGGATCGCCTCCGCTCCAGCATCGCCGGGCTCCTCCTCTGAACGAGACTTTCCAGAGACTCTCTGGATCCAGAGAGAGTGGAGGAGCGGCTGGTAACAAGCTTGCGTTTCTCCATCCCCCCAGTTCCTCCATCAGATGTGGTCTCAAAGGCTTTAAGCAGATTAGCAGAGTCTTTGACGTCAATGCTTTGGTGCCGAGCTACCATAGCTCTCAGTGGTGTTCGGCAACCATTGTACCCAAATGAGAGCTCCTCTTCGGGGGTGATATGTAGAAGCTCTTCAGTCAAGGATGAGGACTTGCTTTGCTGTAGGAGCAGAGATGGAGGGATCTTCAGCCAGGGCTCTGAGTGAAGCCTCTGTAGATGGAGCAGCTTCACGACACTAGCTGCTTGCAGAGGGCTTGAATCTTGAGTCTGTGATCCTGGTTTGGATGAGGGAAGTGTTGGAGTGGATCCCAGGGTCTCAGATTGGTTATTGGTGGGTGTTGAGATATGCGGGGTAAAAAGTGTAATTTCAGAGGGGTACATGTATGACGCAGAGGCACAGTGCAAACGGTCCTCAAGATTTGGAGGTGGTGGTACGTTCAGATACTGCTTGGTAATTTGTCTTCCAGAGGGTAGTTTGTCTGTTGTAATGATGATGACTTCTTTGCCCTTGGCCTTGCAGGCGTCCAGTAGTACTCTCAGTGCATCCTTGTCTCCAGTGTTAACTGCATAGACCAGAGCAGAGGAACTATTGTGGTCCTCTAAACTAGGGTCAGCTCCACTGGAGAGCAGAAGCGACAGCACCTCTTCGCCCGCCCGCTCTATGCAGGCATGCATTAGGGCTGTCTTACCAGACTTATCCTGAATGTTGGGGTCTGCTCCATTTTCAAGAAGATACCTGTTGAGAAGATTGATTCATTAGAGTGAGCTCAGAGGAAAGGATCAATGGCATATCAGAGTGTCCATGATAAAAAAAACTAATCTTGTAAATACACATCTTATCCAAAAACGTTTGTTACACGACCATTCCTAAATGTAGGATCAGGAAGATGTTTTTGAAGTCTCTAATGTTCACAAAACTAGATTTATTTCAAAAATAGCCATATTGTGAAATGTTATTAGAATTCAGAACTGTTTTCTATTTTAATATATTTTTAAAATGTAATTTATTCATGTGATGGCAAAACTATCAGCAGCCATTACTCCTGTTTTCAGGGTCACATGATCATTCAGAAATCATTCTAATACATGATTTAGTGCTTAAGAAACAATGTAGAAAACAGCTGATACTTACTATTTTTTGTGGAAACCATGATACATTTTTTCAGGATTCTTTGATGAATAGAGTAAAAAGAATAAAAAAAACTATTTATTTGAAAAATAAATCTTCTGTAACATTGTACATGTCTTTACTGTCACTTGACATTTTTAATGTGTCCTTGCTGTATAAAAGGTATTATTTAAAAAAAATGCCAAACTTTAAAAAGTTATCTTTAAAGATAAAACTTTCTTTTTTTTTAAATATAATTTTTGGGGAGTCATTATATGATCTTGCATTATAAAATGGTCACAGTTTCTGATGGTTTAAGAGACTTATTGACCGTGACACAATGAGGGTCTGTGGAGAAGCAGTTTTGTTACAATATTTTTTTCAGTACTTCAGCTTTTTTTTTTTTACTTAATGCCCCCTACCAAAATATCAAAATGAAATTAATTTCAGAAATTAAAAATATGCATACAAGTCACTATGTATGAATTGCATTTTTACCATCCTTAAAACAACAACAATAAGTTTCAATGCACAATCAGCTAGTGTAATCAACTTACAGGATACCCACCTGATGATCTTTGGTTTTGGCACACTTTGAACATCAGCATGGTGACTTTTGCAGGCCACCATCAGTGGAGTTTCTCCCCTCTCATTGCTCTCATTAATGTAAGCCCCTCCTTCCAGCAGCAGGCGTGTCATCCTTAGGCGGCACAGATATACTGCTTTCAGCAAAAATTTTCCACCCGTGCGTTCCACCTCTGTTGAGTCCTCCATGATTATGTGGTGTGACCGTTGAGCGGCTAATGTCACGTGGGTTCAGTGGATCACAGGAGCTGATTTCTTTATTGGCTTCTGTCAGGGAAGAGAAGGAGAGCATACTTTATCAGAAGCAGAGTTTTTCAAGATTTTCACTTAAGTGTCTCCTTTTAATCCAATTAATTTGCATCAAAGCAAACCTGATGTCTATTTGACATTGAGATGTTCTCTCCCTCTTCACATCAGAAGAATATGCTAGAAAGGTTTCCTGCTCTCAGGGCCGGCCCGTGGCATAGGCGAAATAGGCAAATGCTAGGGGCGCCACTCATCCATAGGGGCGCCAAAATGTATTACTGATACTATTTTATTCACATTCATTTGAAATATTACCAAATAAAGCGCAAAAAAACGTAACTAAGTCCCCCGCATCTTCCCGGTCCGCCTCATCGATCTCCCCCGCCGAGCTACTGAAGTGCGTCAGAAATATAACGCGTGATCAGTTTAACGTTGGGAATTTGTTGTGTCGCGTCGCCTCTCGCCGCATCTAATGTAGACAGGATTGCTTTCATTTTTAAGGGTGTTGGCCGCTCGCTCCAGGTGTAGACACGGTGAAAGTTGCCTGATAATTTATGACGGATGGCCGACTTGTAGTGTCATAAAAAACAGAAGCCCTCTGATGCAGGCAAGATAAGGGAAACACTGCAAAAATGCTCTTCTTTTTCGTATTTTTGTCTTGTTTCTAGTCTAAATATCTAAACATTCTTAAACCAAGATGCATTTACTAGATAAGTAAAATTGTATTTTTTCTTAAGTGAGTTTATGCTTAAAACAAGCTAAATTATCTGCCAATGGGGTGAGAAAAATAATCTTTTTTTCTGATTAAAATCTTGTTTCATGTTTCTGTCCCAAACAGAAATAAGATCATTTTTCTCACCCCATTTAGCAGATAATTGTGCTAGTTTTAAGCTAAAACTCACTTAATTTGGATTTATTTTCCCCCAGAAAACAAGGAAAATTTTTTATCTAATGTCATTTTACTAGTAAATACATCTTGATTTAAGAATTTTTTGATGTTTGGACTGGACACAAGAAAAATTTACTAAAGAAGAAGAGCATTTTTTGCAGTGTAAAGACAGAGGTAAAGTGATGTAATGAATGAACAGTTTATTTAATTGCATAGTAGTAAAATACTAATGTACGCTAATTAATTCCAGTTTTACCTTAAACTATATGCAAGCAGCTGTTTTGGGTTCTCCAGTGGCCACAGACAGTGTATTTTGTCAAAAAATAAAAAAATCATATCTGTTTTTTTAAACGCATGTAATATCACTTTTTTAATAGCCTAATGTTTTTACTCTACAGTTGTGCAGTTTTAAGGGGACATATGGACATTTTAAAATGTATTTGCGGAAATTAGTAATGATATTTATATACAGGTTTATTTAAAATAGCAACATTTTATGTAAATTTGACATTAAATATCTACATTTCTCAGTTTAATTCATGGTGAAAACATGAATGTGCATATTAGTGGAAGTTTGCTGCCATCTACTGGAAAACAAACACTTTTGCTAGTTCTCAATAGTTTGTGCTTGTACTTGTTATTTGTGTTTAGGCTGTAATGTGGCGTAGGTGCTATTTTTGTATAGTTTAACTATCACAAGCCTTTTAAAAAAAAATAAATTATAATAATATCATGAACATAATGATGGGGTAGAATGGACTGGACATCATATAAAACAACAACAATAAAAATTAAAAAACATCAATGCATTAAAAAAATAAAACAGTACCAGTGTTTCCGCAACTTAGACTGATAACATGTAGTGCTAAACCTTGATACAAGGGGCACCAAGTAAAATCTTGCCTAGGGCAGCAAATTGGTCAGGGCCGGCCCTGCCTGCTCTAATCCAGTGTCTCTCGCCATTCACCGGATAGACACTAATATGAAGCTGTTTTTTGATGACTATGTAGGTGGCATGTCTAGGTGGTACTTGACAAGAAGAAATAGAAAACTGAATTAGTTATCTAATCCTCATTACATAATATGAATTACTCTTTCTTTTATATTCTTTAAATTTTTGCAGACTATTTTTGTTCCCAACATGCATTTATGCAACATATATTCTGTGTTTAATACAAGTTAAGCTCAATCGCCAGCGCTTTTGGAATCATGTTGATAAACAGAAAATAAAAATAACGAGTGAATGGGGCCAACTTAACACGTAAAACACTAAAATTAAAACACCTTTACAGTTTAAACAATTCAGATTATAATACAGAAGTTTAGTTTTAACAGAAGAATATGTAAGTGTTTTATAAAAATGATATTTTCTGCCTTTAAATAAAAGAAAATACTGCCCCATTTACTTCCATTGTGTACATTGCTGTAACCTTAATTTCTGCTTTTTTAAAAGAAAAGATCAGAGATGATTTGCAATTATTGTGCTGTCGATTATGCTTAATTTCTACAGTACTTTCATGTACTTTTAATATAGCATGTGTGGTATAAGTGACATCTTAAAGGGATAGTTCAAAATGTACTCGTTTACTCACCCTCAAGTTGTTCAAAACCTGTATGAATTTCTCTTCTGCTGAATACAAAATATATTTAGAAGAATATGGGAAACCAAACAGTTTATGGACCCCATTGACTTCCATAGTATGGAGAAAAAATATATATATATATACGATGGAAGTCAATGGGGCCCATACACTGTTTGGTTACCAACATTCTTCAAAATATCTTCTTCTTTGTTCAGCAGAATAAAGAAACTCATACAGGTTTGGAACAACTTGAGGGTGAGTAAATTTTGACAGAATTGTCATTTTTGGGTGAACTGTCCGTGTTAGCCTGCACCAGACATGCACAGTGTCTTATAAGAGCAGTGTTTTTGTCAGTAGGTTGAAATTCAATAGCTTGAGGCAATCTGTATTTGCCTCATAGAATGAAGACATTCCTTTATACAGTCTATTGTGCATGTGGCCTTGTTCTCTCAACTCAGAGTGCAGTTGCAGTGCACTCTTTATTTAACAAACAGCGAGCGCGAGACTGCCTCAGTCAGGTTTCTAAATGTGATTTCACTGGAGTTGAGTTAAGACGAGTAAGGAAATTAATCTTTTTGTGTCCTCCAACAAAAAAAAAAAAAAGGATGACAACCTCGGCTGATGCTCTCAGTTTAGCTTTTCTTAGCAGTGAAGGCTGCATGTGACATTGCTAGTTTAGAGAATGTGTCAGCACCGTGGTTAAACGTTTTCTGAAATAAAAAACAAACCACGTGCAGATTATAATACCTTTATACCTGGGGTGACCAAACATCCAGGACATGTCCTGTTTTCAAGTCCTGTCCTGGCCCTAATATAATTTTATATCCCTACAGAGGGGGCATACTTTAAATGTATTGAAATTAACAAGGAATCTTCGAGTGAACTTCGAGGATCATTTGAGTATCTCATTGCCGGGCCGAGTGTCCTTGTTTTCGGTAATAAAAATATGCTCACCCTATATTTATACCTAACTTTGATATTAGCCTTAATTATGTCTACCTTTCCTGAACAAGAGCCTCCTCATATCTTTCTTTCTCCACGTGTCATGTTTTTTATGCTAATAAACCACTTTGTCCTGACAGTTCAACACAGTCTCACTCCCACTCGTCACATATTGACGCTTGGTCAGGACCCCTCGTCGTCACTTTTTTAACGTACAGGGTACCCCTTGAAAGGCATTTTTCGACGTTAAGGGTACTGCAGTGATTCCAATGAGACACCTTTGGCGTCATACACAGACGTGTTGGGCATGTGAATGTTATCATGATGTAACTATTTATTGGGTTATAATTTTTCCATTATGACATGTTGGAGTATGATTCTCAATTTAATCAGCCAGCATTATTTTATTTACATTTATTGATTTGTATTTACGCTATTCAGACACGTTTGAAAGTAGCCCAAACCCGCCCCTTAACCTACCCATTTGCATTATATGATATAAAACACAGAATATAACAGACAACATGCACACTTTATTGAAAAATGTCAAGTATTCCAACTGTTCCGAGGCCAAACGATTGATTTGTGTGAAGAAAAGACCCAAAAGCGATCTGCGTTTCCCTCCGCACCCCGGCGTCATATTGAAGACGCCACAGGTACGGCCATACCCCTCGGCGTCAGTCTATAGACGAACTGGGAACTCCATTGCTTTCAATGGGAAACCTTTGCCGGTATTCTATCGGTATGAAATCTCGCTGAAGAAATCTCATTCAGAATACATCGCGATGTTTGGCATCAGTGCACGTGGGCCACATGTTGGTGAGTAGCCATGAATATTTGATGTAAAGTATTTTCTGTCGTTATTGATCAGATTATGTTCAGTCATTGCATTATATCTTTCATTTCCACTCACCTTGCTAATAGGGCGATTAAACACTGTCACGTGACGTGCTATAGACCTTTTAAACAGTTATTCATATTTAATAATAACAACTAGTGTAGTTCCAACGTGGCATTTGTAGTAGAAGCACAATAAAAACAACCTTAGTTGTAATGTGATGATTGTTGTAAATAGACAGTATCCACAACACTTACCATGCTTTTTAATGCCTTTTATTGTAAAATCCAAATATTGTGATGTAAATAGTACTTTGTCCTGTATATAACCCAGAGAGCAAAAAATATCGGCACGGCTTCTTTTTGCCGCCGGCCCTAAGCTGTCGGCTATAGGTGCGTCCCGCTGGCGGTGATGAAACGTTTGCCGCCGAATACGTCACTCCCATTTCTTGCGAGATGCCGCGGCCGACTAGCCGGCGGGCCGCCGGCTTCATTTTCTCTGGCGGTTGCCTCCGCCTAATGGACCGCGGCCGGCTGGCGGCAAGCCGCTTTGAAATACAAGGATTTCTACTCTCAAATTCGACCAGCCACGTTGGCTATGTTTGGCTTGTTGGGAAATAGAGTGGAACTGACAGCATTTTAACTAGTTCTCACATTTGAAGCGATTATAAAATCATAATAGCCTATATGTGAATTATATCAAATATTATTATTTTTTGCTCCAAAGCCATTAGGGTTTATAACAGATTCTTGACTCTTGATTCCATGATAAGGTTAGGTTTAGGAAATTACATTTAAATTTTCACTTGATTATGTCGAGTGATGTCGAGTGTGTTTAAACAGTGTTGGTCAATTTGACCCATAATGGATGTAATACTTTTTTTTTAGCATAATAGTAGGGTTAAGAAAGTTTGAAAGTTCATTTTAGGATAACACTTATTTTTGTAGGCTATTGCCCTTTTTCTATTTCTTTTTGGACTGACTTTAAAATAGAGATGACAAAAAAGTAGAACTTAGAACTTCATGACATTTTACTTTGTTTTCAAAACCCATATTTTTCTGAAAAACAAAAATATATTATTAATTATTTAGGAAAAATTCTACATTCATAAGACAAGAATAACTCAAAAGAAGCCCTCTAATATTACCTTTTATAAAGCTGATTTTTACAATATACTTTGAAACCCTTTCAAACATGAGGTCGCAAAACAAAAAGCTTACAAAAACAGAAACCTGAAAGCTTTTCAATTTCATGTGACTGCCTTAATATTATAAAGTATTTTCTATCTCAGAATTCTTATTTTTATTATTTATTTTATTTACAGTGTTACATTTGTTGTTATTCTTTGTTCTCATTGTACTTTTTGTATTGTACTTGTCTATAAATGTACTAATTTAAATAAAAATAAAATAAAACCAAACAGAACTACCTCCACCGGCCGAGAGGGGCAGTATACCTAAAAAAGACGGAAGACAAACCGGAAAAACATATGAAACAGATTTACCAACAGCGGCCGGGAACTCATCATCACACGGTTTTAGTATTTGAAGAGAGGAGATCAGAAAATATCCTCGACTACGAGCGTTTAAGTAAGTACATGTTTCCTTTTTGTGTAACACAATATTATGTTCATTTTTGATGTATATACCGGTAGGTTGTTTTAATTTGTTTGTGCCGACACGCACGCTGCTAGTCTAGTGCACAGTGTTAGCTAACACGTGCTGTTTCGCCTTTTTTACACACTGAGTTCAAGCATGTTCTACATGTTAAAATGTATCTAGCTACTGTAGGTAAGTTAGCCAAAGCTTTACATCTAGAAATACTTAAGTTTAACTTTTGGTGTTTTCTAACAAAACAGAATGATGTATATAGGTTATTTAAATGATTGTGTTAGTCCGAACAAGCATGCTGCTAGGTCAGTTCTAGCAAGTGTTAGCTAACATGTGCTGTGTTGCTACTGTTCTTCTAGCATTTAAGGTGATTTATGAGTTATTTCTCTGAACTGCTGTACTTTTTATGTTTGAGGACAATGCAGTTTACTTGAATCACTACACTGAATGAATACATTTTACTGTTCCAAATTTGGCTGACCAGTTTTTCCCCCCACAGCATAGCTACTGTATATTCTGTATATAACGTTAACAATGCGGTTTTGTTCACATTTTCTTGCAGATACCTTGACCAGAGCACAATCGGTTATCTTCATCCAAGAGACCTACTGTTGGACAATCGTTTCGGCTTTCAAGGTAAATAAATTGTTAGTCACAATGTCTAGTTACTGGGCTATAAGGAGAAGAATATTGAAAGGAGTTGAGATGGACAAACAGGAAATTGCAGCTGTTGGAAACTTTAACAGTATGGAAAATTGTGCCTTTAGTTGTTGTGTTTTATTTATATATATGTATGTGTGTATATATATATATATATATATATATATATATATATATATATATATATATATATATATATATATATATATATATATATATATATATATATATATATATATAAAAAAATATATATATATTTTTAATGTAGATTTCCAGAATGAGAACCAAGCCCTGAGGGAGGACAACCAAGCCCTGAGGGAAAGCAATGCACAAGCAGGTGAGAACATGCACTCTTTCTTAAATTTTACTTTTTTGACTGTGATGTAGGTCCAAAATTACCAAATGCCTTTCATTTTGTAGCTTCGGATGGCAGCGGCTCACTTCAAGAGCAGGTGAAGCAAGTGAAACAATGTTGATGACGTTTGCTCGTACTGGGCAATCAGGTACAACTTGCAAACAACACCTGTGGTTGTTGGTTTAATTCCCACTGGGGCCACCTGTACATGTAGTAGACCTAGTTGTAAATGTCATAGTTTAGTAGTTGAGGGACCAGGACTGACTGCTTTATTCTTTTATTCTGTGAACCCCTGTAGGTGCAGATCAGACCCTAATGCTGCAACGTCTTGGAGAGTTTGGCGATGTTGTGCGTAACAACAAAATGGACACTATGCGGCAACATTTCAGTGCCAATGTGTCTTTTGGAGAGTTATCCCTGCCAGGGGGTCTGTTACTCCCCCTAGACAACCCATTTGGCGTTGCTTGACAACAGTTTGAGGCAGGATAAAGAGCTCCAGGAACGATTTGTAAGTGTGCTGATTTTGTTTATAATGCTGTAGGGTAATCTAAAAAGTAAAATTTAAGATTGTACACTGCATATTCTACAGTGTGAATCCACAGCCTGTCAAATTTTTATATTTATGTATGAGAAGCTTCAGAGATATGTAATTTGTAACACTTTTTTGTATTTTCAGCTTCGGTTTTTGGCAATTAAATGTGGGAGGGACCTAAAAACAACCGTGTGGCGAATACTTCAGAGTATCTTCTCTAATCACCTTTCCATTAATACAACCTGGACGGGTGTAGGGGATAAAGCATGTTTTAGAGACATGTTCCTGAAGACCATTGTTCAAAGTAATATATATATATATATATATAGAAATATATAAATTTGTTATATATTTAAGTAGATGTGTGTGGCCTTATGCCATTCAAATGGAATGACAGATCTGTATTTTCTACAGGAGCCATCCGGAAGAACCCGGCAACCCAGGATGCCACTGATGAGGCGGTCCAGGTTAACGTTATGCGTTACCTGAAAGGAACATCTGATCGTGAAGGTGGAAAAAGACGCCGCACAGCTGAGAGGGACCCACAGCCGACCTCTTACACCTAGGCTGACTACTGACACCTGGAACCCTTTCTTTATCCTGCAGTCAGTAACATCAAGACCCCTAAAGAAGCCAGAAGTTTCAGGCTACACTCACCCAATCCACACTGTTCACTGTGGAAATTATTATTTTTTTTTAATTCCCTGTGACACTGCCTTGAAGGCAGCTCCTTGGATAGATATGGGATGGCGAGGTTGTTTGTCCTTTATATAGGCGCACAAGAAATCACTGAAGATAAGCCAATTTGCGCTGCCTCAAAACCGGAGAACCCATAGTCAGGCTTGTTATAATGGTCTGTTCTACTACTGTTCTATTCTTCTCCAGAGCTTTACTCTAAATTATTACCATTTATCCTATTGTTAGAAATGGCTTGTTAAATGTGATGTTATACCTCGATTTATTTGGTATCCTGCACATTCTTTGGTACCAAATATCCTCATTATTTGATATAATGTTTAATGGTAATTCTTTTCATCCCAGAGCTGACCTCTTTGTTATTAACAAATATTGTAAGTGTTATAATTTGCTTGTAAGGCTGTTTTTTTTTTTTTTTTTTAAACCAAAATTTAATTGGAAACATGCAGGTTGTTTAGTAAAAATGTTTTTTTTTTGTGTTATTTATAGGCATATTTAAGCTTATTTATTGTCTGTTATTTATATATCATCTTATTTATATTTAATTTATATTATCTTGTATCATTGACAGTTACTGTACTTTGAAATGTGGAATAAAAATGCCAAATGGGAATTTATCTGGTTTGTTCAATTATTATCCATCATAAACTGCATGTTACAAATATATGAATAATAAATAAATAAATAAATATATATTATTTATTACACAATAAGCGGAGGCAGATCGCTCGAAAATAGCGTTTGCCTCCGACGGGCCGCCTTTTGGTATAAAGGCGGCGGAACGGCGGTTTGCCTGCGGGCCGGCGGTGGAACGAAGGCGGTAGGAAGCCGGCTGCCGCTTTTAAAAAGCGGTGCGCCGTCAAACGTGTTTGCGATTACGCAATTCTGACGCTTCTACAGCCGCCGGATCACCGCCGGTGGTCCGCCGACTCATTGCTATCTGGGAATGTATCTGTTATATATTAGGACTTTTTCTCTTTTTTTTTTTTTTACCTGAAACGACCAAAAGGGCCTTTCGGACTCAGTCAGCCCATTCTTGTTCATGGAAAAGTAATGGAGAAGACCGAAAGCAGCAACAGCAAATATTTGCAATGGTAAGTATGTGTTGGTTTGAACTCTTTATCAAGCATTTGTTATTTCTTAAACATATTCTTACAAACCCCATGGCTCAATCAGTGAGAACATGTTCTCAAAGTCTTAATAATTCACAAGATTTAACAAACTGTCAAATTCATATGATACTCGTACATATTTGTACAAATACTCATACATAATCCTGCAGCTTTTACTCCGACTCCTGCCATTGGCTACAGCCTCAATTCCTGTACATATTTATCATGATTTTTGTAAATCAGTTGCTCCCCTTCTTGGAAAGCAGTCCCAGAAAGAAAAGTTTATATTAGGTCCAATGTATTCTTTAAAATGATTACAAATTGGGCCATTGGGGAGGTCTCTTCACACCTCATGACCTACCTCTGTTTGCAAGAGCGGAAATGCTCACATAACATCAGATATTCAATTATTTTGTCATCAGTTGCACTGCTGATAACGTCCTGTTTGCATGTAAATAATTTACGTGATCAAAAGATTAAGTGAATAATCAACATTTTTAAACAAATTCATATGTGCTATTAAAAATATACTTTTAATAATGGAAATGCACACCTATCAGTGAACTTGTTACATAAATGTATTTAACATTTAATTATGCAACACTTTTTAAAGAAAGAAACAGTTATGTATGAAATCACAACTTGCATGCAATGTAATGAAATTTCCTTTCTTTCTGTTCTTTCTGCAGGATTAGGCTACTTGCAGATTACTTTTATGAGCCAACCCTCACAAGAGCTACTAGTTAGTTGTAGTGAATCTTGCCGTAATCAGGTAATTTTGATGTCCAATTGATGTCATTATTCATTTCAAAATATATTGATAACACCAACTGAGAGAATGAACTCAGTGCCAGACACTCTGGACCCCACCCCACCCCTCCCCCCCAAATGGTTTAGTCCGCCCATAGACGGCAGCCGGCGGCAAACAAGTAACGCAGTGAGTATAAAGCCTTGGTGCCTGATCATGCTGCGCAAAAAGCCCAAGTTGGGCTTTCAAAAAAAGAAAGACAGGAAGGAAAAAGAAAGGAGGCAGAATGAGGGGAAGCAGCTGATGATGACTGCTTTCTTTCCAAAAGGTGAACTGAGTTTGCTTGTTATGCACCTACATCCAATTAAAGTTAACGTAGTCAACTCCAGACAGCTGGTGCTAATGTATGTATGCTAATGTTAAATCTTTAGCTAAGTTTGTCAACCAGGCTGCTTGTTGCTGTAAGTAAATTATGGGCCAGGCCAGCAAACGTCAGGTTGCCAACATTAACCAGTTTCAGAAACAACCAGTGGTTCTGACACACCAGCAGTAGCAGCACTGGCCAGTTCTGGCTGCTGTTCTGGAGATGAGACTGAGAGCAGAAATGAGGAAAGACAAGGTGAGATCATTGCTCAAAGGGCGAGCTCCCCCTTGCTTCCTAATTGTGAGTTGTTTACCTTAAATAAGTAAGCCTTTTGATTCAATGTGTGTGCTATTGGAGTGGTGGAAAGAGTGGCAGCACAGTGTAAAGTTACTAGGCCTACTATTGCTTATGTGTGATATATTCTCAAACTCCTTAATAAATTATCTGCCTATATTTCTGCACATGTAGATGTGTCTACCAATATCACTGTGTTCTCAAGTGCACACAGGTAATATTGATTTGAGCAATAAAGCAAATTATCATTTTTGTTTGGTGAAAAGCCCTAGCATTGCAGCACAGTGCTGTGCTTAAAAGCTATAGTCGCAAGTTAAAACTGGTAAAAAAAACTACCTGAGATCAACAATGGGCCAGGATAGACTAAACAGCCTCGCCATTCTGTCAATTGAAAGCCAATTGGCCAAACAGTTGGACTTTACAGATCTCATCACTGATTTCGCAAACAAAAAGACTCGTCAGTGGGCATTTACTGGGATGTAGATTACATCTCATTTGACTTTTGTTTATTTTTTTTATAGTTTTCATTATGGCAGGCTTAGCTTATTTGATTGGTTTCTGAGGGTACAGTTGTCACGTGTTCTCCTGTTCAAAAATAAATGTTTTTAATTTAAAACTTGCATCAGTATCATGGATCAAAATGTTAGTACACAAACCCGATGTAGCCTAAGGTTTAAAGGTATTTGAGCACAAGTAGGCCAAATAGATTTAAACACTATTTATACTTGTTTATATTCAAATAATAAAAAAAAAAAAATCATTCAAAATTGAATTTTCATTTTGCTAACCCGCATCGTACAATGGCATGTGTTGGGGGCCCACTGACATTGAGAGCATACAGGGCCCAGAATTTGGTGCTACGCCCCTGCCGAGGGCGGTCCGCCTTGCTCTGATGTCATGCTGACGTATGTCAAAAAACTCTCGATTGACTGTAACGTTAGGTCTATGTGCACTTCATCCAACGCTCTTGATGATTCTCTTTGGCTAATGTACTTTCAAGATGGAGGGGCAACATAGCGACCCGCATTCGAACCCCTTACCCGTATTTATTACTTGAAAGAAGTAAATATACATTAATGAGCACATATATTTTTGAAAGAACTAAGTGTTTTTAGCTAAGAATAAACTAAAAAAGTTACACAGTGTAGCTTTAAGGTCTTTTGCCTTTGTAGGGCAGAATAAATAAAACAAAGTTATAGATACAAACAGTGCTATATTAAATTGCTTTCACTTTAAGACCTACAGTAATGAGCAGATTCAACACTGACACACGTCTCCCAATCTTGTTCACTCAAGACATAACCACCAATATGGACATAGGCATAATTATGTGTGTACTTGATCGTTCAAGGGCAATAAGCCCAAATACAACACATTCAGTATCTGACATCAGTACGTGTGTCAGTACCAAACTGAGTTCGTGGTACATCGCTTTTATTAACTCTTTATGAGTTCTATCATCCTTTCTATTTGGTCATTAATCCACCTTGCGTCATCACTTTGCCCGGTCCTTGGCGCTTATGCGAGACGGCAGATGAAAAATGTAATGATTTGCCTTCGCTCGCACCATCACGGAACTGGAAGAACTGGAGAACTATTAGCTGAAGAATAAAATCCGTTTCTGTGGTAGGCTACAATCAGAAAGAGATTGGCTGTAATATACAATGCATGTTGGTCTCATTTGTAGGCGTAATAAAGCGAATTATATTTGATCTAGCGAAAGAAAGAAGTATCTACAACAACCCGAAATAAAAAACACACAAGCACACACACATTCTAAACAAGGGGGTAATCCAGCCCCCGGAAAGCGTACCTTCCATAGGGGCGGCCATTGCTAACCAAGCCATCACCTGCTGTTAGCATCCCAATGACTGCCATTCATTTTGCCCTCACTTTGACAGCGAATATCTTTACATTTGAGGCGTTTAAAGACTCCATTTGTCCATTGTTTATTTCTAAACAAACACGACAATGTATAAAATGCTCCATTACATTGTATCTTATACTATCGCCCTGTAGAAGCCGTTTTAGTAGGCTAACGATTACGTCATAACCACGCGACTCCGTCAGGTTGTCGCCACTCAATTGCAGTCATATCTATCTCTCAACAATAGTTTTGATTTATTTCAGTCTGGTTTTCGCCAAAACCACAGTACTGAAACTGCATTAGCAAGGGTTATCAACGACCTCTTACTCGCTGGTGACTCGGGAAACATTTCCTTACTTCTACTACTCGACCTCAGCTCAGCTTTTGACACTGTCTGTCATAAAGTCCTACTAATGCGCCTATCAGAGATTGGTATCTCAGGGGCTGCATTATCCTGGTTTTCCTCCTATCTAACAGATAGGAAATACTACATCACTATGCACAATTACAAATCTCCCACTGTCACTCTCAAACAAGGTGTTCCACAGGGTTCAGTTCTTGGCCCGTTACTATTTATTATTTACATTTTGCCTCTCGGACAAATTATTCGCCGCCATGGTTTTCAATATCACTGCTATGCCGACGATATCCAGATATATACTGCTTGCCGAC
The DNA here is from genome assembly GCF_949357685.1 of Gobio gobio. Taxonomy (NCBI): domain Eukaryota; kingdom Metazoa; phylum Chordata; class Actinopteri; order Cypriniformes; family Gobionidae; genus Gobio; species Gobio gobio. The sequence goes on from NC_137100.1 coordinate 47,022,939, forward strand.
CGGATTATATTTACCAGACCACATCACTATCATCATGTGTAAATGAGTTAAAGACCTGGCTCAACTCCAACTTTCTCAGTCTGAATCTGACTAAAACAGAAATATTAATCATTGGCCCTCCATCTCTAACAAAGAATATAAGTGATATTCCCAGACTTGACCTTGAAGCTACATCAATAATTCCATCTGCCACTGTCAAAAATTTGGGTATCATTCTTGATCCTTCACTGACGTTCGACGCTTACATTAGCCAACTTTGTAAAGCGTCCTTTTTTCATCTGCGCCGTATTGCCAAACTCCGCCCCTATGTCAGCCCAAAAGACGCTGAAGCACTAGTCCACGCGTTCATCACATCTCGCCTCGACTACTGTAATGTTCTTTTTTCTGGACTACCAGCACACTCTATCTCACGTTTGCAATATATCCAAAACTCAGCCGCAAGACTGCTAACTCACACTAAAAAAACTGCCCATATCACTCCAATTCTGTTCAAACTGCACTGGCTACCCGTGTTATCCCGTATCACTTACAAAATTCTTCTGCTTACCTTTAAGTCACTCAATGGTCTTGCTCCAGCCTATCTCTCTGAATTACTTTCTCCTTATATTCCCCCTCGAACTCTCCGATCTTCTGGCTGTGAACTCCTCTGTGAGCGGAGATTTCGCCTATCATCTATGGGTGGCAGGTCTTTCTTTGTTACAGCCCCTAAGCTATGGAACTCTCTCCCCCTGGCTCTCAGGACAACAACCACGTTAAATGATTTTAAAAGTAAACTTAAAACACATTTGTTTAATCAGTATTATCAGTCATGAATATGTTAACTTGACATAACACAATCACAATGTTAACTGACTACCAATAATCTGTTGCATCTTTACTCAAACTGCCCACCATGCTGTCTGTACTTAATGTTTGTTGCCTTTGTTTTTCATGTTGTATTGCATATGTAGTGCGATTTGCAACTGCAATCGCTCATTACTTGGACTGGGCAAATGTCCACTGTCCGTCTATGTGTAAACTGCTTGTTACTTACTGTTATTGTGAAGCGTCCTTGAGCTTGGGAAAGGCGCTATATAAATTAAACTTATTATTATTATTATTATTATTAGACCCGAGGAGAAGCTCGCAGGCAATCTTTTACTGTCTATGAGGCAATCGGGGGGACGTGGAGGCATAAACGCCGATAGAGATGTCGCAAATCCTGCTTCATTCATCAAAAGTTGCTCCTGCTCTCTCTCTCTGTCTCTACAAGATTCGGTGATTCAGATTTTACGTTGCACAACTACTAGAAGACTTGCCACTGTCAGACAGGTTGCTCACGTCACATCTACGTCGTCAAGCTCAGTCTGAGGCTGCGCAGTACGCTCAGCCATCAGGAAGTGAGTGCTTCTACCTGACTTCAATTTTCCCCGTCGAAGCCTATGGGGTCGCTGTGTCCATTTCTTTTAATGTCTATGATTCTAAAGCGCTGTGGGAGCATTTCAATGAGCATTAGAGGTAGCGTTACATGGACATAGGAAAATTAAGACTAGGGATGGGCATTTTTCAAAACTATTGTAGCCTATTAGCAGAGTCGGTATAGTTATCGTGTTTATATTGTTTATGCAATTCCAAACATCGCGAGGCAGAAGACAACATTATGTGACCAAATACAATCAACTAACACGCTCGTGGATTTAGTTATAACTGCAATTTTTTGTGGGATTTATCATGGACTCACTGCATTTACGGCCAGCAAAGCAAAATTTTAATAGTATTTTTCGAATATTCGTGCGCACCCCTAATTAAGACCTGATTAAGATTATTTGAGACCTAGAACTCACTATATAAGCGAATTTAAGACTTTTTAAGGCCTAACATTTTGAAATTTTAGACTTTTTAAGACCCCGCGGAAACCCTGCCATGACCAACTTGTTCAGGTTTGTTTGTTTGGTTGGAACTAAACTCTGCATGGCAGTGGTCCTACAGGACCGGGTTTGAGGAACCCTGCCATTCACCATACTAATAATCTATTGTGGTCTAAAACCAGGTGTTTCAGTTACATTGTCCAACTCCATATAAATCATTAGGAAAAGGCCACAAATCAGCAGAGACCTAACAGTTGTTGACATGTTGAACTATGAATCTGGCTGACTTTACCCCTTTACCCACCCTCTTTCTTCCCATGATTTTCTGTCTACTTTCCACTTTGTATTGTATATGAAATTGCAACAACAACAAAAATTATGGAAGTAACATATCTTTTAATTGATATTTGTATTAATAAGGAAAGTAGACAAGAGATATCAAGTGATGATGGGGGTCAGGAAATGACACACGCCTAATTTAAATAAAAACTGCATCACGCAACATGTCAAGGTCCACGTCCACTAATTAAAAGATTATCTTCTTAGTGGTTGGTGCTCTAATAGACTTCAAGCACATACTGAACACCATTCTCCTCCTGTAAACCGGCAGGCACACCCAGGAATCTGACCAGAAGGAAACAAGAAAGAGAAACAGAAGTAGCAATTAGACATTACCACCTTATGTCAGGACTGATTTTACAAGCATGTATTGCAACTAAGAACTTCAGGAAAGAAAACCTTTAATACAAAACATAATACAGACACAACACAACTATATAACATGCACAACATAGCCTTTCAGACAGACAGATTCTAACTTGTACTTTCATAAATACTCCACTTTCATCCACTTGGATGGTATAGAGTCTTGTTAACTTCCAATTAACTGCTAGAAATGATCAAATTAATTTGAGAACTCAAATAACAAAATCCATTTTGCTCTTTGTCAGATGAAGCGACAACAATTAACATCCTGTGTGCATTTAACTTCTCTATAAATGCTTACTGTTAGCCTGATAAATGTGAGGTGCGGTCCACCTTTAATGCTAGATGCCATTTTTACATAACAAGAGAGCCTTTTCTCATTGATGAACTCTCTTCACTATTCTCTCTGGATACACAATACAGAATATGTCTGTTCCAGTACCAATAAATCCATTAACTTTATTTAAGGATAGGATCAGACAAATACCCCTAAACATATGTATAAAAAGGTTGTACTTTATGAATGAAAGTGTTTCAAACAGTGCAGTTTTAGCCTTAGAAAATTGCCTTTTTGAAGTTTAACTAATGCCCCTAAAAATCATATTATGACACAAATTGTTTGCAACAGTGCTCGAGGTGGTAAAAAAGTGCCAGTACTCCAGCGTTCTGAAATGCCGTGCGCAAGGAAAAAGCGCCATACTCTTAAAAGCTATACAAAAGTTTGGGGTCAGTATGATTTTTTGAAATGTTGAAAAAAAGTATTTTATGTTTACCAAGGCAGCATCTATTTGCTCAAAAATACAGTTAAAAGTAATATTGTGAAATATTATTACAATTTAAAATATCTGTTTTCTATTATAAATTATACGTTTTAAAATGTAATTTATTCCTGTGATTGGAAAGCTGAATTTTCGGCATCTTTAATCCAGTCTTCAGTGGCGCATGATCCTTCAGAAATCATTCTAATATGCTTATTTGGTGTTCAAGAAACATTTAAAATTATTATTAATGTTGAAAACAGTTCTGCTGCTTTATTAATTTAGTAGTAACTGTGATAATTTACTTTTTTCAGGATTCTTTGATTAATAGAAAGGTTAAAAGAAAAGCATTATAATTCATTATAAATGTCTTTACCGTGACTTTTTATTAATTTAATGCATCCTTGCTGAATAAAAGTATTAATTTCTATTGATTAAAAAACAACAAAAGCCTTACTGACCCCATACTCTTGAATGCTTGTGTTCGGCATATTTTTTTCTTGCCTGCTGTCCTTGACATCACAGCATAACAGAACAATTGCTAATGAAAAACTTCAAAGCAGCTCTAGAGCAATTAGTCACATGACATTTACGGCTTAGGCGATTGGCTCCAAAAATGTTTGAGCTAAGCAACTGCCTTTGTGATGAACTGCAATGCTAACCTCTCTCCATGTATTATAGACCTCAATGTAAGCACTCACTCAGGCAGGAGCTTGTACTCGTCCATGTTAATATCGGGTATAAATGTGTCACAGTCAAACTGCTTGAGGACCCGTGTTACAAAAAGACGCCTGGGACCAGAGCGCTCCATCACCTCCTAAAGAACACAGCACAACATTCACAATCAGTTTATTATGATTACATTCTACAAGATATTAACAGAATGAGGAGGAAGGAGTATGAAGGAAGGGGGTCTTTTGTACATTTTGCCTTGAGGCAGTATCCATAACAACTGATTATACAGAGACCTGGACTACACTGAGCTATTACTGAGATATAACGATGTATAGGTGGGTGTATAAAGGATACTGTTGCACGCATACTGTACAACTGGTGAAACAGCTAATTTTACCCTCAAATCAGGAAATATAGTACTTTACAAAACAAATACAAATAAGTTTTATTAAATGAGAGGAAATCGGTTGCATGAAGGGAAAAGTGAAGGCAGACCTAAATTTTAAAACCCAGATTAAAAAAAAGAATAATATTTTAATGTATGTAGAAAGGAAGAAATCAATGGTGAATGTTCATACAAACACATAGAACTGATCAAAAGCCATACAATTCTATAATTATACTCCACTACATTAAAAAATATTGCAGTACTTGCAGATGAATTCCATTATACTTCCATGTTTATACATAGGTTTACCATGTTCATTAGTAAAATGGTAACACAAGACCATTGTAAAACTACTGCGCAAATACAGGAGTCAGTAGCTATGTTGTTTCTGGGTCTGTTTTGTGCAGGAATAGAGAACCATGTCTTTCTGCCCATGATGACCACATTTTTTTTACCTGTCAAATGACACAAAGAGTGAATGCAAAAGACAACAATACAGAGTTTTGGTTAAAGATTTTATTAATTTCGGCACAAACAAATAAAATATGACACACAAAAAAGAATGTTATAGGCATGACAAATATGACAGCACAGCATATTACCCTCAACTGAAGGGGTCATGGTCATCTTCTGAAAGTGCTTGAATTCATTACTAAAAATATAAGAAAGAAGAATCAAAGCTAATGGTTGGGGTATATTTTGAGGCTTGCTTTGTGTTAAAGTGATAGTTTACCCAAAAATGAAAATGTAAACATTCTTCAAAATATCTTCTTTAAATGTTCAACAGAAGAAAGAAACTTGAGAGAGAGTAAGTGATGACAAAATTCTGACTTTGGGGTGAACTATCCCTTTAAAAGCTAGGAATAAGTCTGGTGTTTAGTTGATGGTAGCCATTGTATTTTTTTTTTACTACTATGGAAGTCAATACAGTCAACGGTTTGTTTACCAACATTCTTCAAAATATCTTATTTTATGTTCAACAGAAGAAATTTAACTCCTACAGGTTTGGAACAACCTGAGAGTGAGTAAACATGGGCGTGGTAGTGGGGGGAAAAGTGGACCTGACTACCCAGGGCCCCGTCTAGGGAGAGGGCCCTTTGAAATCCCATCAATTTTTTTATTTTTTTATTTTTGTAAAAAAAATTTGGTTTGTTTTTGTAGCCTAATTCGAATTAATTGGGCCCTCCAATTGATGTCATTATTCATTTCAAAATATATTGATAACACCAACTGAGAGAATGAACTCAGTGCCAGACACTCTGGACCCCCCCACCCCCCCAAATGGTTTAGTCCGCCCATAGACGGCGGCAAAAAAGTAACGCAGTGAGTATAAAGCCTTGGTGCCTGATCATGCTGCGCAAAAAGCCCAAGTTGGGCTTTCAAAAAAAGAAAGACAGGAAGGAAAAAGAAAGGAGGCAGAATGAGGGGAAGCAGCTGATGACTGCTTTCTTTAGGGTTGAGTTACCCTTTAATGCATCCTTGCTGATTAAAAGTATTTATTTATGTCAAAAAACAAAACAAAAAAACTCAACTACCGATATTATAGATAGACAGGGAATAACAGTACTGGAGTAAGAAACTGGATTGGCAAATGACACAAACTGGACTTCAACTTGCGCACAACAGCTCAACGGGTAGAATAAAATGATGACAAATAAATATTTCATGCAGTTCTGTGTAGGAAAATGGAAAGCCTATCGGGTGACTGAGGATATTTTCCTTGAACTCCTTTATACACCAGTCCATTACTTAATGTTTCAATCACAGATCTGAAGAAAGAAGATCTTCTTTTTAAACATGGTAGGGGGGCAGGTGCACTCATTTGACGCATGATACACCAGAGCTTCTTCCTTCTAAGTACTTCTAAGAACGTCCTTGTGTTTAGTGGTTCAGGAAGCCTGCAGATATGCGTTCAGTATATAAAAGAAAAATTTTAGAAAATCAAGTATAGTGCACTCACTATGAATTCTGGGAAGGGTATGTAGAGATTCATTATTTCAGACAATGTTTTTCAAAATACATGGTCAACAACAAAGACCAAAACACGTTCTTTTATGGGAACTCTTACCTTTGCAATCTGCACGCACCAGTTGAGCAGCAGCTGGGAGCCGATGTTCTCCTGGTGCTCGTGAACATAGTCCAGCAGGCAGCCATGGGGCATGAGTTGAGTTACCAGCTGAATAGTGGGACTCAAGCAGACCCCCAACAGACGCACTAAATGAGGATGCTCCATGCTAGCCATGATCAATGCCTCCTGGAGGACAAAAACAGAAACACTGGAAATGTGCTGTTTTCATTGTCATCATGTACAAATGTATTTTGCCTATGTAAGTCGCACAGCTTTTTCTTTTATCTCGTCGCCATTACTTCTCTAGCTAAGCCTGTGTTTATAACAGAGATTGTTTCTTTCTTTTTTTCAATTCACGAGTAAAATAATGTCTGTGGTAACAGGGGCATAGCACCAAATTCTGGGCCCTGTATGCTCTCAATGTCAGTGGGCCCCCTACACATGCCATTGTACGATGCGGGTTAGCAAAATGAAAATTCAATTTCGAATGATTTTTTATTTTAATTATTTGAATATAAACAAGTATAAATAGTGTTTAAATCTATTTGGCCTACTTGTGCTCAAATACCTTTAAACCTTAGGCTACATCGGGTTTGTGTACTAACATTTTGATCCATGATACTGATGCAAGTTTTAAATTAAAAACATTTATTTTTGAACAGGAGAACACGAGACAACTGTACCCTCAGAAACCAATCAAATAAGCTAAGCCTGCCATAATGAAAAAAAAAAGTCAACTATAAAAAAAAATAAACAAAAGTCAAATGAGATGTAATCTACATCCCAGTAAATGCCCACTGACGAGTCTTTTTGTTTGCGAAATCAGTGATGAGATCTGTAAAGTCCAACTGTTTGGCCAATTGGCTTTCAATTGACAGAATGGCGAGTCTGTTTAGTCTATCCTGGCCCATTGTTGATCTCAGGTAGTTTTTTTTACCAGTTTTAACTTGCGACTATAGCTTTTAAGCACAGAACTGTGCTGCAATGCTAGGGCTTTTCACCAAACAAAAATGATAATTTGCTTTATTGCTCAAATCAATATTACCTGTGTGCACTTGAGAACACAGTGATATTGGTAGACACATCTACATGTGCAGAAATATAGGCAGATAATTTATTAAGGAGTTTGAGAATATATCACACATTATAAGCAATAGTAGGCCTAGTAACTTTACACTGTGCTGCCACTCTTTCCACCACTCCAATAGCACACACATTGAATCAAAAGGCTTACTTATTTAAGGTAAACCACTCACAATTAGGAAGCAAGGGGGAGCTCGCCCTTTGAGCAATGATCTCACCTTGGCTGCGTTCGAAACCGCATACTTGCCTACTATATAGTATGTAAAAAGCAGTAGGCGAGCGAAAAGTATGTACGAATCCACAGGATTTATAAAAGAGTAGGCGAGAACTACCGGGGTTTTGGACTATTTCTCGCGAGATTCAGACGTGCGTATACTACTGTTGCGCTCGAATATGCCTACTTACCTACTATATAGTAGGCGAAAACAGTACGTGAAAGGAGTAGTATGTTCGAAACCTCAGTAATCATAAAAGAGTATGCGAGAAATCCCCGGATGGCTTACTGATTCCGCCCAGATTGTGAAGTACCCATCGTCGGATACTTTTCTATCCCTGCCTTCCCATGAGGCCACAGGAAAGGAGACGTCAGGCGGAGAAAAGTGAATCAAATGTGAGTATTACTAACCAAAATCACGGTTCCTTGTGTTAAAATCGCATTTGTTGAACCACTGTAGAGTAAACTGTTAAATTGTTGAAGGTGTAAAGACGACAGACAGTATAGTACAGTTGTTATTGGGCTGTAAAAACATGTTTTATTATGTATGAGCTCCAGTAACACACACACGTCTCCAAAGTGGATTTACATAAACGATATAGCCTACTTAAAGATAAAGATGCTTACTAAATGTTTATTTAACATCTGACAGGAACATTTTCGATAAGTATTGCAGATGACATCACAGCATGAAATAGACATCTGATCAGAGTGATGCGTGTGTGCTATAATGTAGTTCTGTTGTCAACAATGTTCACTTTACATGAACGTCAGTAATGTTAATACATCTACATAAAGTAACTAAACATAAGTTATCTTTTTTATTTGTCCATTAGTACTGTTGATGAATTGAGGAACATTAACACATCAGCAACTACCTCAACATTTAAATGTAGTATTGAGCACAAAAACCTTTGTGCTTTTATCAAGGTGTTGTTTAAGATACAGGTAACGTGAATGCTGTCTGATGTTACAGGAGCAGAAGAGCACGTGTGTGTTTATCTGGTGGAGTTTATTATATTATTCTGATATTATTCCCTATATTATATATCGTAATTCTATATTTTCTTAATATTAGTTATGTTTTATTATATTTTGGAACGTTACTTTGCACTCTTTAAGTTATTTAACCTATAGAGACTTTTATTATGAAAGGCGTCTTGCCGGAAAGTCAAACAGATCGCTCGTGCAGGCGCACAGAGAGAGCTCGCTCACGGAAGATAAAAACACTGACGGAGATACGGAGCCATGCGGTCACGGAGATAATAAGTTTATTAAGGACACTTTTAAGTGGATTTAAGCATTTAGATGCTGTTTGTTGTTTTCATTTTTGCAGTATTTTTTGTTTGTTTTGTTTTGCACCTGGTTGAAAAGGAGTACAAGGTATTCATTTATATTTAAGCACTTATGTATATATATAATATCTTGTCTTAATGATTGTTTTATGTGTTTGTTTGATTTAAGAGTAATTTTATGTTTTTAGTATAAATGTTAGTATTAATTTCTAAATTTGTTGCTATAGTCAATTGTTTTGATTCATTTATATGAACGTGTATTATTTTCAAATTGCAACAATTGTTTATTTATCTTTTCTAGCCCTCCAGTTGTTGTAAAGTCAACAAGGAAATAAAGAGACAAAGGACAGTACAACATCAGTGCATGAGCAAAATTATTTATTCAATTCAACCGGGCTGTAACATGGAGAGAGGGTGATGAAGGAAGCCTGTCATCAAAGGCTTTGAGTATACTACAGAAATGAATAAAACATCAATTTAAATGTTAAGTTGTATTTTATTTTAATTTCAAACAGAGTTATTTAAGCACTTTTCTGATTCTTGATGTCTGTGCGTTTGCTGCAGAGCTTCTGTGGTTGAGCCTTGCTCAAGGAAACCTTCTGCTTATCAGTTCAGTGTTTAGCCCACTACACCACAAAAGTCATAAAGCCACAGAATTGGCACAGCTGTGTTGAGATGGCAGCTGTTAGAATAATGATGAAATTCATTCCTTCATTCCCAAATATGTAACCAGGGATGAGGCCTAATATAGGGAGGCCTTACTCCCAGTGTGTAACCAAGAAGTAATGCCAAATGTAAAGAGGCCTATGTAAATCACACAGGTATGTTATGTATGCCTTTATGTTAGACTTTATAAGAGTCTTATAGAAAATGTAGTGGAGGTTTTATAGAGAATCTTTATGCTGGACTTTATAAGAGCCACATGTAGAACAGAAACAGCAAAGTGAAATGAAGATTTGTTTATATGGCCGAGAAACTTTTGAAAGAAGTTTTTATTTTTACAACTTTTATGTATAAGCTGTTTATAAGGCTGAAAAACCTAAAGGAGGTTTTTCTTATACAACTTTCATAAATGACTTTGTAAGCATGGAAAAACATGACAACATGATATTGTAAAAATGTTTTACTTTGGTTCATAGCAAGAATACAGACACATGGTTTTGTAGAAATGTTTTATTTGGTTTTATAGTAATGACACGGAAGCAAAGACTTTTGTAAAAATGTTTTTATTTGGTTTTATAGTAAAGACACGGTGGCAAAGACCTTTGTAAAAGTGTTTTATTTGGTTTTATAGTAAAGACACGGAGACAAATACTTTGTAAAAATGTTTTATTGAATAATTGAATTGAACACGCTGAGACATGTTTTAGGCAATCTGTTTTATTAAGAAGATGAAGAAAGACACTGAGCCATATGTACGAAAAATCATTTATTCATGTAAAAGACAAACATATGAAATGTACTTTGTATTAGCATGCATGCATGAAGAAAAGTATTGAACGAAGCAAGTTTTACCTCGAGCTGATGTCCTGCAGACGAGACGAAGAAGGAGGTCAAGGATCCAAGCAAGAAGAAGAAGGAGGAGAAAATATAGGGCATTATATACTAAAATGTTGAAGGAATTTAGGGAGTTGACAATGGTCCAAAATCTTGGATTGGATGACCTATGCAATTGAATATGTAATGAAGAGGTGTGATAATGAAATGATATATAAGGTATTGATCTCTGTATGGAATTCAGAAGCTGAGAGCGACATGCTGCTTCTCCATTGCTTGATGATCCGAGCCTGACATCTGCTGGTGACTCTCGTGAACCGACTTTTGTTACTTTGAGTTTTTCTTTTATGTAAATCTTTTGTTTATATGTAAGATCTTTTTGATACTGGAAAAAGAAATCTTTTATAATCAATTTAAAAAGTAAATCGTTTGCCACGTCTCTGCTTTCTAAACGAGTTGATCTGAACCAGACACGGAGGGGGTCTGTTCTTCTAGAGAGTGAGTATAAATTTATGTTTATGATCTAGTTAAGGATTTGACCTGCTTTACCTAGCCTGAGGTTGTAAACTAAAAATAGGTAGAAGGTGTGTGGGATCTAGGTAGATTGTACACCAAATAACACAGCAGATGTGGGGCTCACCGCCTGTAAATGTGTGATGGTTTGTTAGAACAATACGTTTGAATAAAGCTTTGTTTCATGGTGACTTCTTCATTTGTGATGTTTACTTTTATTCATTCTTTTACTCATTAATTCATGTTTCCTATTGTTGTCAGTAAATAAAATATTTTATTAACTCATGCATTTATTCATTGCTTGACTGAAAATTGGTATTCACATCGGCTGCATTTGTCTAGTGTGTATTCATGCATCGCTATGTCATATGACATCAAGTTGCATTTTGCTCGTTTTACTAAAACAATATAATTTTCAGTAAAAAAAAAAGTAATATAATTAAGTATTGGTCAGCATTTGTTATTATTATTATTGTAAGTGTTTTAGTGGGCTAGCAATGCAATTCATTCTGAGGTAATCTTAATTTTGAATAGTGATAACTTACATTTTAAGAGTATAAAATCAACAGTGTTCTCCCAAGGTGAGATCTTCGAGCAGCTGAAAGAGGTCCTCGTTGCAGACTCTGCGGGAAACCGCACAGGTCGGGCGGTGGAGTTACTGATGCTTTGAGCTGTTACTGCACCTGTCACTCATAGGCCTATCTTTTATTTTATAATTACATGGTTGTATCTTTAACAATCCTAATAATAAAACAAATATCATGGGGTTGCATACATTATATACAAAGAAAAAACAATAACAAGGTTAGATATCTTTGAATAATTCATCATAATGCAATTAAATTTTATTTCATAAGCTTGAGGGATAAAGCAGGAGTTAAATTTAAAAAGAAAAAGGAAAACATAAAGGAGATTTAGGCCAATTTTGCTTGTGGATGAAATGTTTTGCATATAAAATAAAGAAATTAACAACATATTTAAGAGATCACGATTGTGGGTTTTGGTAAGGATAAAACTGGGTCAGATTAGTAGGGTTAATATCAAAAAATAAATGGGCAGCTGTTTCTTCAACATGCCCACAAAATTAACAAGTTTAATCAATATTAAGATATTTATAGATCGATGAATTAAACCTGTCACTCGTCTTTCAAGTTGTTGCGCTTGAGATAACGTCGTAGGTCACATGATAACGTCAACATGGCGCATAAAGTGCGGATCGCATTCATACTTAACGAGATCAGGCAATATAGTGCCTACTCTTTTAGAGCTCGTTAAGTAAGTACTTATTGAAAATGAGTACCTACTCAATGAGTATGCGGTTTCGAACGCAGCCCTTGTCTTTCCTCATTTCTGCTCTCAGTCTCATCTCCAGAACAGCAGCCAGAACTGTCTGGCACTGAGTTCATTCTCTCAGTTGGTGTTATCAATATATTTTGAAATGAATAATGACATCAATTGGAGGGCCAATTGTGTAGTCAGGTCCCCCCCCCCCCCCCCCCCCCCCCTCCCCCCCACTACCACGCCCATGCCGGTTAGAAATAGGCTTGTTTGAGATGAGCGAAATCTGCGCAGAACCGATCACCGGTGATCAGCGCGAGATGCATTCCGGTTAGAAAAGTGTCCGAGGGCCATGGGCGTGGTAGTGGGGGGAAAAGTGGACCTGACTACCCAGGGCCCCGTCTAGGGAGAGGGCCCTTTGAAATCCCCTCAATTTTTTTTTTTTTTGTAATTTTTTTTGTTTGTTTTTGTAGCCTAATTCGAATTAATTGGGCCCTCCAATTGATGTCATTATTCATTTCAAAATATATTGATAACACCAACTGAGAGAATGAACTCAGTGCCAGACACTCTGGACCCCCCCCCCCCCCCCCCCTGCTCTCAGTCTCATCTCTCCTGTATCTGTGCCACTTCTTCATTCACCTTCAGTGAGTGCACATCTCCACATGTTCATCTCCCACTTCAAGCTCCAGCTTTAGGCTGCGTCCCAATTCGCCTACTTATACTACGTCCTAAAAGTATGTACTCTTTTTGTGAAGAAAAAGTACATACTTTTGAGTGTGTAGCAGAAGAGTATGCAAGCTTTGGGACATACTACTTCATCATCTTTAACGGACTCTGTTACGTGCGTCCCGTCACCGTTTAAACTGCCCTGTCAATCATCGTCACAGTTCAAATCCTCCACTTTCAATTTAATTTCCTACCGTATCGGAGAGAAATGTAGTCGCTCGTTGATCTGCCTTTCGTGGGTCTTTAATGCAGAGACTCCTCTCATGTGTTTGCAAAGTTAATGGCCAAACGTATCATTACAAAAGTTCTCAATGCTGCTGAAGGAGAAATATAATGTGGATAACATTGAATAAATATCTTTTCATCAGGTTAAATACTGATAATTACTCACTCAAACCACTTTATCTAATCCTCTCCACTTAACCGTCAGACTCGCGTAACCGTCATGTTTGTAGTTTTTTAAACACTTTTTATCCGCGTTTGTAGTTCTAATCGAATCCTCGTCCATCTCGCAATGGGTTGTGGGCAATATCAGCCGTTAGAGTGCGCATCGATCTGGGCCGGGTTTCCCAATAACGATGTATCTTAGCTCTAAAGAGCATGTTCTACGAGCAAAGTTACGATCACTCGCAGCAATTCCACGTGCGTTTCCCAAAAATGTACTTAACATGAACGCGCGAGAACGCGCTCTAAGTGCTACTTAAGAGTCGCTGTCCATTTGCGAAGTGCTGAAATATAACCTTATATGGAATCGTTTCCTCTGAACGTTTCACCTAATAATTGTCATCTGATGTGGATTAGCAATCAAAACACGTCTATATAAAGCAACTACCTACAGGCTGAGGCACTGACAAAATGGCTGAACAAAAAAAAAACAAGAAAAGATACCTTTCAAAAAGACGAAATAAATATCCTCATTTAATTCAGATGTGTATTTATTTTTTATTTTTGTTTGTTACCTGCCCTCATAAATAAAAAATAAAAAATCCAGTGATCATAAAGTCAGTTTCCACAAAAATATTAAGCAGCAGAACTGTTTTTTTTAATCAACATTGATAATAATGAGAATATTAAAATAAAAAAAATAATAAAAAAGTGTACAATAAAGTACAATCAAAACCGTATAGTATTATCACAATGCACTTGAATAAAGTTAAAGGTGTAATCTGCCGGTTGTCCTGTAGGAAACCTCATAACTCTGTCTTCTTACGATACACTTAGAGCTTTACGATTACTCCAGAGCACTCGTAGATCTACGATCATTTTCAAGTGCTACTTAAGTTACGATGCTTTTGGGAAACAGACCTTAATATTAAGATCACTCGTACGATCGTTTTTACGATCAATTTAGGCTTACGATGCTTTTGGGAAACGCAGCCCTGCACTTCGGATTCTGACCGGAAATAGTAAACCATCCGGGAATCTTTGGAATACTTTTTTCAACATACTAAGATTTGGGACATACTAATTCTTTTTTCGAATACTATTTAGTACGGATAGTATGCGAATTGGGACGCAGCACCAGTCTCACCCCTGGATTACTAATCTATTTACAAAGATGACATGCCACAGGAACAAGCTATTGGAAATCTAGAGCAGCGACTGGTTTATAAGAGGGTACGGACCTAATTTCATCTCCTTTAAAAATAAGCATAATTTTTAAATATAAAATACAAAACGTTACCATTTTATGCTGCATATATATAATGACATTTTATGTGGTAAGTTAATATAAAGCATTTCTTGCAGACTTGGTTTTTTTTATTTTTAGATTTGTGATGCTGTTGGTCTTACTTTTTTGATGCAAGGCTGTGCAAGACCTGATGTATTATGTGAGTGGATAGAGCTTTTTTGTTAGTGTTGACCTTGGATCTGTTCTATAAAAATAAGAGTAAAAATAGTTAACACGAAATAGCATCTTCAGATGATAATACAGTGTGATGCAATGATTTTCTGAAACAAAGGACTTTTTAAAATGTTATTTTACATATATATGGAGGATTTAATTTACGTTTAATTAAAACAAAATGTATTTTTTTATATAAAATGATTAAACATAAAAAAATTATATTTATGTACATTTATAAGTTAACTGAAGTTCACGCGTTAAGTACAAATGATTGTTTAAAATGAAATACAATACAAATAAATCAGCTTTAAATACATCATGCTAATAATTATTTTCCAAATGAACTAAAATAAAGCAAAGTAAATGAACTACTGTTTGGTGCTTTCACTGTTTAGCATATTAATTTATCCTATTGGTAATGTTAATGTTAGCTAAGGAAGCTCATCATTTATTCTCCTGATCCTGGCAAACCTCGAAAGCATCGTGAGGAAACTTTCATTACCCTCATTAATCAAGACTATTCTTACTATTAATACCAGGGCCGTGCACAGACCTTTTGAGGGGCATGTGCTGAAACTGAAAAAGGGCACCCCCTCTGTTCACCCGCCCCTAAAGGCCTTTGCACACTGAGTCCGAAATTTTCGCATGCGTTTTTTCGTATTCGTGATCCGAAAAATTCGTCACGCACAGAGACCTTGCACACGGAGTCCGATGCGTATTAATGAATGCGTTACGAAAAAAACGCATGTCAGTGGCTCCGTTTGATGCTTTGCTAGCAATACTGGAGCCACATATTAAAAAGAAGACCACCAATCTCCAATCCTGAACAGAGGCTGGCAGTAGCCTATGTCTAGGATCCGCGCGCACACACACACACACACACACACACACGCGCGGTTTACAGGGAGTCGGTGTGCTATAATTATAGCTGTGATATTGTAGTATTTTTGATACAATAATATTTGTATATTTAATTGTTGGTATCTGAGGAGCACTGGCGATTCATTCACCAGCATTGCCAGCAGTTTTAGGTTGGGCATCAGCACTGTAGGCCTAGATGGGAAAACGGATGTGAAAAACGCAGAAAATCGAACCTGTTCCGATTTTTTTTTTGATGGACGAAAGTTTCGGGGGCAGTGTGCAAGCGTGATTGACATAACGTGAGGTCGAATTTATTTTTTGACGTGCGAAAATTTCGCATGCGAATTTCGGACTCAGTGTGCAAAGGCCTTAACACTTTATTATCAAACACACATGACATGCTTTATTTACGTTTTTTGAAGATTTTCACTATTTTTATTGGGGGGGGGGAATGCCTTTTTGAATTTCTGTGTGATGGGAAAATGAAGTAGAGCAAGTTCGGCAAAATGCGAATTCGAACCGTGATCAATTTGCGTCAAAGCTTTAAGCCATGCGCTTTACCCCTGCACTATCACGGATATCATTTACATGGTGTCTTCTGCAATTGTGACTGACCCAACCAGACCTTCTGTGAAAAAGACGGCCTATTTGCACTTAATGTAACGACAACATTACTGTAACCATCTTTTACTACACATGTGAAAACGAGAGAGTATAGAGATTCAAAAATTAGAGAATATGTGCATATATCAACAACGTAAATGAATTAAACATGCGACCATGATATTATTACATGTTAACAAATTAATTGTATTAGCAATCATAAATCCAAGAACAAATTTCTACGAAATATATTTGACCTAGATGACGAGGATCACTCAGTCACTTTGTGAAAGTTCCAGTAGGAAACAGCGCATGCAGGCGCTCTTGGCGGTCTATGGGCGCACCTTTGCTTATTTATGATTTTTCGGTGGCAAAAATAAATTAAATGTGGTTGTATTACTTATCAATATATTATTAACATTTTACAAAAGTCAAACTCAAATGCACTTACCAAAACTATTGATTTATTGAAGCAGGAACAAAAAACACTACCACCAAAAAAAGGGCACTTCGGAGTGTAAGGGCAAAAAGGGCATGTGCTCTGCACAGGTTGAGCCCTACCTGTGCACGTGCTTGATTAATACTATTCTTATTATAAAAACTATTCTTATACTTATCGGTTGATGTCGCAGAGAGTGCGTTTTTTATTTTCCCTGCAGGTGTTTTGAGAGGGACAAATTCAGCCTACCATTTGTGAGGATAATTAAGTATTGCGTGATCTGGCATGAATCGCAGATGCATACAGGTGCGTGGAGTGGTCTGTTTGGTGCTCCACTTCAGCGCTGCCGCTGCTGCTGCAACAATCAGCACCCTCATCTGTTTTGGGCCTCATTTGCTCCATGCTTTTTAGCATGAGGCAGCGACAGAGGGAGAGAGGCCTGTCATTAAAGATTCTCTCTGTTCCCAAGGGCGATTGAAGACTAGGGGAATGGCACACAAAGTTGTGGTTTTAAATTGCCAGCCCAGGGAGCTCTAGGAATTAGCAGCTTGAACCGAGATGTCCTGCAGGCATCAGGCAGTGTGCTTGTACCAGACCAATCAGGACTTTAGCCTGTCAACTGCCAAACTGTCAGGACAAAGTGGTTTATTAGCATAAAAAACATGACACGTGGAGAAAGAAAGATATGAGGAGGCTCTTGTTCAGGAAAGGTAGACATAATTAAGGCTAATATCAAAGTTAGGTATAAATATAGGGTGAGCATATTTTTATTACCGAAAACAAGGACACTCGGCCCGGCAATGAGATACTCAAATGATCCTCGAAGTTCACTCGAAGATTCCTTGTTAATTTCAATACATTTAAAGTATGCCCCCTCTGTAGGGATATAAAATTATATTAGGGCCAGGACAGGACTTGAAAACAGGACATGTCCTGGATGTTTGGTCACCCCAGGTATAAAGGTATTATAATCTGCACGTGGTTTGTTTTTTATTTCAGAAAACGTTTAACCACGGTGCTGACACATTCTCTAAACTAGCAATGTCACATGCAGCCTTCACTGCTAAGAAAAGCTAAACTGAGAGCATCAGCCGAGGTTGTCATCCTTTTTTTTTTTTTTGTTGGAGGACACAAAAAGATTAATTTCCTTACTCGTCTTAACTCAACTCCAGTGAAATCACATTTAGAAACCTGACTGAGGCAGTCTCGCGCTCGCTGTTTGTTAAATAAAGAGTGCACTGCAACTGCACTCTGAGTTGAGAGAACAAGGCCACATGCACAATAGACTGTATAAAGGAATGTCTTCATTCTATGAGGCAAATACAGATTGCCTCAAGCTATTGAATTTCAACCTACTGACAAAAACACTGCTCTTATAAGACACTGTGCATGTCTGGTGCAGGCTAACACGGACAGTTCACCCAAAAATGACAATTCTGTCAAAATTTACTCACCCTCAAGTTGTTCCAAACCTGTATGAGTTTCTTTATTCTGCTGAACAAAGAAGAAGATATTTTGAAGAATGTTGGTAACCAAACAGTGTATGGGCCCCATTGACTTCCATCGTATATATATATATATTTTTTCTCCATACTATGGAAGTCAATGGGGTCCATAAACTGTTTGGTTTCCCATATTCTTCTAAATATATTTTGTATTCAGCAGAAGAGAAATTCATACAGGTTTTGAACAACTTGAGGGTGAGTAAACGAGTACATTTTGAACTATCCCTTTAAGATGTCACTTATACCACACATGCTATATTAAAAGTACATGAAAGTACTGTAGAAATAAAGCATAATCGACAGCACAATAATTGCAAACCATCTCTGATCTTTTCTTTTAAAAAAGCAGAAATTAAGGTTACAGCAATGCACACAATGGAAGTAAATGGGGCAGTATTTTCTTTTATTTAAAGGCAGAAAATATCATTTTTATAAAACACTTACATATTCTTCTGTTAAAACTAAACTTCTGTATTATAATCTGAATTGTTTAAACTGTAAAGGTGTTTTAATTTTAGTGTTTTACGTGTTAAGTTGGCCCCATTCACTCGTTATTTTTATTTTCTGTTTATCAACATGATTCCAAAAGCGCTGGCGATTGAGTTTAACTTGTATTAAACACAGAATATATGTTGCATAAATGCATGTTGGGAACAAAAATAGTCTGCAAAAATTTAAAGAATATAAAAGAAAGAGTAATTCATATTATGTAATGAGGATTAGATAACTAATTCAGTTTTCTATTTCTTCTTGTCAAGTACCACCTAGACATGCCACCTACATAGTCATCAAAAAACAGCTTCATATTAGTGTCTATCCGGTGAATGGCGAGAGACACTGGATTAGAGCAGGAAACCTTTCTAGCATATTCTTCTGATGTGAAGAGGGAGAGAACATCTCAATGTCAAATAGACATCAGGTTTGCTTTGATGCAAATTAATTGGATTAAAAGGAGACACTTAAGTGAAAATCTTGAAAAACTCTGCTTCTGATAAAGTATGCTCTCCTTCTCTTCCCTGACAGAAGCCAATAAAGAAATCAGCTCCTGTGATCCACTGAACCCACGTGACATTAGCCACTCAACGGTCACACCACATAATCATGGAGGACTCAACAGAGGTGGAACGCACGGGTGGAAAATTTTTGCTGAAAGCAGTATATCTGTGCCGCCTAAGGATGACACGCCTGCTGCTGGAAGGAGGGGCTTACATTAATGAGAGCAATGAGAGGGGAGAAACTCCACTGATGGTGGCCTGCAAAAATCACCATGCTGATGTTCAAAGTGTGCCAAAACCAAAGATCATCAGGTGGGTATCCTGTAAGTTGATTACACTAGCTGATTGTGCATTGAAACTTATTGTTGTTGTTTTAAGGATGGTAAAAATGCAATTCATACATAGTGACTTGTATGCATATTTTTAATTTCTGAAATTAATTTCATTTTGATATTTTGGTAGGGGGCATTAAGTAAAAAAAAAAGCTGAAGTACTGAAAAAAATATTGTAACAAAACTGCTTCTCCACAGACCCTCATTGTGTCACGGTCAATAAGTCTCTTAAACCATCAGAAACTGTGACCATTTTATAATGCAAGATCATATAATGACTCCCCAAAAATTATATTTAAAAAAAAAAGAAAGTTTTATCTTTAAAGATAACTTTTTAAAGTTTAGCATTTTTTTTAAATAATACCTTTTATTCAGCAAGGACACATTAAAAATGTCAAGTGACAGTAAAGACATTTAAAATGTTACAGAAGATTTATTTTTCAAATAAATAGTTTTTTTTTATTCTTTTTACTCTATTCATCAAAGAATCCTGAAAAAATGTATCATGGTTTCCACAAAAAATATTAAGTATCAGCTGTTTTCTACATTGTTTCTTAAGCACTAAATCATGTATTAGAATGATTTCTGAATGATCATGTGACCCTGAAAACCGGAGTAATGGCTGCTGATAGTTTTGCCATCACATGAATAATTTACATTTTAAAAATATATTAAAATAGAAAACAGTTCTGAATTCTAATAACATTTCACAATATGGCTATTTTTGAAATAAATCTAGTTTTGTGAACATTAGAGACTTCAAAAACATCTTCCTGATCCTACATTTAGGAATGGTCGTGTAACAAACGTTTTTGGATAAGATGTGTATTTACAAGATTAGTTTTTTTTATCATGGACACTCTGATATGCCATTGATCCTTTCCTCTGAGCTCACTCTAATGAATCAATCTTCTCAACAGGTATCTTCTTGAAAATGGAGCAGACCCCAACATTCAGGATAAGTCTGGTAAGACAGCCCTAATGCATGCCTGCATAGAGCGGGCGGGCGAAGAGGTGCTGTCGCTTCTGCTCTCCAGTGGAGCTGACCCTAGTTTAGAGGACCACAATAGTTCCTCTGCTCTGGTCTATGCAGTTAACGCTGGAGACGAGGATGCACTGAGAGTACTACTGGACGCCTGCAAGGCCAAGGGCAAAGAAGTCATCATCATTACAACAGACAAACTACCCTCTGGAAGACAAATTACCAAGCAGTATCTGAACGTACCACCACCTCCAAATCTTGAGGACCGTTTGCACTGTGCCTCTGCGTCATACATGTACCCCTCTGAAATTACACTTTTTACCCCGCATATCTCAACACCCACCAATAACCAATCTGAGACCCTGGGATCCACTCCAACACTTCCCTCATCCAAACCAGGATCACAGATTCAAGATTCAAGCCCTCTGCAAGCAGCTAGTGTCGTGAAGCTGCCTCATCTACAGAGGCTTCACTCAGAGCCCTGGCTGAAGATCCCTCCATCTCTGCTCCTACAGCAAAGCAAGTCCTCATCCTTGACTGAAGAGCTTCTACATATCACCCCCGAAGAGGAGCTCTCATTTGGGTACAATGGTTGCCGAACACCACTGAGAGCTATGGTAGCTCGGCACCAAAGCATTGACGTCAAAGACTCTGCTAATCTGCTTAAAGCCTTTGAGACCACATCTGATGGTGAAAAAGAACTAACAAAAGAACAGAAATGGCTTAGTAGAAACATGTCCTACGATGGTGAGTTGCTACCTCACTCCTCCTCACATCAGAACCTCAAGCAGGCATCCATCTCAGACACTGCTCCTATGGACTGGGACCCAGACTGTCTTCCCAACCTGGCTGTATCAAGCCTGCGCAATGGGTTTCGTCGCCGCAACTTCGGATTGGACAACTACAGTTCTGACTCTCAGTTGCCTCAATTTGGCAGCCAACTCTCTGAAGACCTCAAGAAGACTGGAGGAGGAGGAGGAACTGGGGGGATGGAGAAACGCAAGCTTGTTACCAGCCGCTCCTCCACTCTCTCTGGATCCAGAGAGTCTCTGGAAAGTCTCGTTCAGAGGAGGAGCCCGGCGATGCTGGAGCGGAGGCGATCCGGAGTCCTACTCCTTGACCATATCTCACAAACCCGCCCTGGTTATCTGCCACCTCTTAATCCGCATGCACCCATTCCAGACATCAAAGTCAATACCAGTGTTAGCCTCAACAGTGGAAGCAAGCCTGTGGCAGGAACTACACCCATTGTTCCTGGATCGAGGAAATCTTTGGTCAGTAAATATCACAGAGGAAAGTTGTGGTAAATATAGAAATTTAACTTGTCAAAGTCTGAAATCTGAACAGAATTCATTTTAAATATGAATCATAATAAACATAAACCACCCCCTAAAATGCACTTTCCAGACTGGACAGTAGTAATATGTTTGCTTTGACCATTATAAACTTTACTGCACTTTACTGCTGTTCTTTGTACTCTCACTCATTAGTGCACTGAATCAGAATACTGAAACATTTGCTGCTTTTTAATGTACTGCTGTCTCTTTAAACCTGATTTATGCCTGCAATGTCTTTGTATTTACAACAGATACTATATTGTGACTTGTATTTATCCATTGACTAAATAAATGCTGCATAAAACAATTCTTTCAGTTTCTTGCATATATATATATATATATATATATATATATATATATTATACGCAAGAAACTGAATATATATATATGGGAATGTGCACAAAGTAATGGCCAAGCTCAGTATTTTGACTGAATAATACAGTTTCTTTCTCGCAAAACCTTATAGTATTCCTCCTGAACGCTTTCCATATATGGCGCGCGTCTAACTGTATCATTGCGTGAAACTTTTGTATAATTTTTGTAATGTTTTAGCCTGGTCGCTATTCACTGCCATTATAGGAAGGAGTGCGTGCAGGACTATTGAAAGAAATGCTGCTTTTGAGGTCCAAAAAAGATAGAAGGACAGAGGGCATTAGAACAACAGCAGGGTGAGTAAAAGATGGTTTTATTTTCATTTCAGGGCGAACTATCCCTTTAAGCATTTTATAATAACATGCAGTATCATTGGACATGTTGAGAACTACTTTACTGCACTAATAAATGAAACAGAAACATTGTAACAGATAACAACACTTTCTTGTATAAATCATTGTTATACACTACTGTTCAAAAGTTTGGGGTTGGTAATAAATAAAAATAGATATACATTTTTTTTTACTTTTTAAATCAAAATTTGATCAAAAGTGACAGTAAAGACTTTTACATGGTTACCGATTTTTTTTATTTTTTTTATTTATTTATTTTTTTTTATAAATGCTGTTCTTTTGAACTTTCTATTCATCAAAGAATGCTGGATTTTTTAAGGATCATGTGACACTGAAGACTGGAGTAATGGCGGCAGAAAATGTAGCTATATATTAAAATAGAAAAAGGTTATTCTACACTGTAATAATATTTCACAATAGTACTGTTTTTACTGTATCTTTGACCAAATAAATTCACCCTTGGTGAGTATTAGAGACTTTTTTCAAAAACATTTAAAAAATCTTTCTAAGGATAAGCATTTTCCCCCCATACTTTTATTATTAATTTGTAATGACAAAATGCAAATATACAAAGTGTTACAAAATGCAAATGTAGATTACAAAAATATAGTATTTTTCTTTCACGTTGTACATTAATTGTTTAAGCATGACAACCAATACAATTCAGAGTTTAAACCCTAAAACTTCAGTACATAGTGTATATTTACAGTTTCTGCAATTGGGGAAGCCACTGGGGCTCTTTTTGCTACATTGTAAATAGTGTCTAAGAGCGTTATCTTGCTTGTGATGCCTGGTGTTTGGGAACGCAATCAAACCAAATCATTCTGATGACAGACTTTGGCTCAGGCATTTCAGAATGACCAATTTGAGATGGTGTGCGGTGAATTTGGTCCACTGGTTAGTCCAGATATCCAATCACATCCACTATTGAGGCAATGTCACATGAGTTTTTTGTTGCGCATCGAGGGATTTATTCTGTAAATGTGTTTCCATCATAGTTTATGCTCGTCTTTTTATCAGATAAAAAAAATGTATATGCCTCAATTGAGCGCATACATTTTTATGCACTTTTTAACATTTAATGCAATTTCCCCAAATGAGCATAAAAAGGTGGATGGAAACATAACTAATGTCAATAAGTTGAATTGCTTTTTTAGGAGTAGCCAGGTAGTCCTTTAAACGGTTTGATTTGTGATTCTAACAGATCATAGTAGATCCTGGTTTTGCTGAAGTTTTGCCTGTAGGGCAACAGCTCTTCCACATTAAGAACATCATCCTTGCCTGTCCATACAGTCAGGCTGTACCTTAAAGAGAGAGAAGACAAGATGATGTTCAACAGAATCTCATAAAGGCAAAGCACAAATAAAATGTAGGAATGGTGCTTTTAATTTGGCATCTTAATAGGAAAGTGTCAAATAATCCAAAGCACAATTAACATTGTCCTTTTAAGAAACTTGTTTTCTTTCACATAAGAAACTATGCTTTTTCACAGTATGAATAAAGACGTGACTGAAGAGTGACTGAAAAAATGAACTTGTGCAATCACCCTCAACCCTCAAACTTAAAGGGTAACTAAACCCTAAACCAACTTTTTTTAGTTAATGATCTGTAATACTGGGGCTTTATTAATGCTGTTCATTGATTCGAGTAAATGTTTAGACATTTGAGTATAAAGTGTTTTAATTCTATAAAATATGGTGTAAAACCGCCAAAGTGCTGCCCTCTTAAGGTTGAACGGTGGCTACTGCAGTTGAATTTTCCTATTGGACGTTGTGGTACATCGTGACGTAGGATGGGATCTCCAACGGCTCACTATAGAGTGCCGAAGTAATGACGTCACTTTGTAGGCCAAAACGCGGAAGTGAGTTAGCATTTTAGCCCTACCGGTTCCCTCGCCCTAAAGTCTATGGGTTTTTTGAATGGGTTTTTGCTAAATCGCCTGAAATAAGGTCTGTGGTTAACAAAGCCTCTAAATATTTTCACGTTTTGATCTATGACATAAAACACATTAAAACCTGCTTGTGATTTTTTTTTTTTTACTTTATTGTGTCTTAAAAACGATGGTTGCTAAAAGGGACTACATCCTTTGGCGGGGACTTTAGACGTCATCGTGACAAACAGGCAATCTCTCACTAGCCCGCGTTTCAGCCTAAGAATGAAGAACTTATGTGGCGTGAATAAATCCCGCTATTCGCGCAAAGTTGGATGCTTGAACATTTGGAGTTTACTCTCTTCACATGTTCGTCTCGTTGAGAAATGGCTGACATGGGCTGTGTTTACACACTGTGTTTACACACATTAATCTACTGTTAATGTGTGGCAAAACGTAGTTTTAAGACTTTTTCAGTCGATAATGTAGTTGTTTAAAGCTCAAATCTGTGGTTTATTTATAAGAAGAGTGCCTATTTAAACATTTTATCTGGTGTTTTTCGAGTTGTGAGCTCCAGTGAGTCAGCGGCGGTCAGCGCTTGTTTAGCCGGCGAGAGTTGACTTTCCTCGGCCAGTCCTTCTGACGTCTGCCGCTGGCTCTGATGTCTCTGTGGTGTCTCCAGCTATAATTAGTCTTGTGGAGATTTAACGGCCCATATTTGCTCTCATGGATCTATAATTTGTTCCCTGGCAAATCGTTTAGGCTGAGTGCAAAGTGAAGTTTCATTACTTGTTTATTTTTAGGCTATAACTGTACGTTACCGTTGTAAGTTAGCCGACTAGCACTGACTTTGTATGTTTGACTGAATTGTTTGCTTTATTTCATGTGTAGCTTATTATACGTTTTGTATTATTGATCATACATAAACTTGCATTTAACAAAAAGAGACTGGGTTGTGTTTCATGTATGGGAAATATATTGACTATTCAAGTCTAACATCACAAATTCAAGTCAATTAGACTATTACTAATTTTTTAATCAGCTGTATTTTATTTTTCTCTATTGAGTTTATTTTTTGTCCTTGTGTTATTACTGGATAAAAATCCGTTTAAAAAAAAATGAAATTAAGTGTTATGTATTTTAGATTCATGCATATTTTTGAGTCATTCACTATGTTTTTGTCCATAATAAATCACCTAAAAAGTTTGAAACCTACACCTTTGTAACATAGCTTATTACAACACTGTACACACTCTTGACTGGTTGTTTATTGTTTGTTTATTATTATTATTATTATTTGCCAACAAAGCTTTAAAACAAATGAGATAACCATCCAAAAAGGAATTAAATAAAAATAAATAAAAATAAATACAAATTAAAAGGACACTATAAAGCCACAGAGCATAATAACCATAACCATAACTTAACTTAAATCACAATATAAAGCCTAAAAACAATATTGCACAACGAGCCAGGCTTTTCAAATAAATAAATAAACAAACAAATAAATAATTGTAAAACACACTGTGGCTATATTTTAGGGCCTGCTTTAAGGCATATTTGCATTCAAAAAAACAAGCTCCCGGACCTTGGCTGGGCTGAGCCTGTTTCTTCTGTCCGAGATAATCTGCCCAGTCTTCGAAAATACTCTTTCTGATGGCACAGATGTGGCCACGATGCAAAGTCTAGCCTTCATGACCTCAGAAAGGCTTTTATAAACAGCTGAACATGTAAGAGTCGGTTTTGGTGCTAAGACAAAAGCTGAGATACATACCTCAGCAATTGAACAATAAAAGTCACTAATCTTGAGGAAAAGATCTCACAGAAACTGTGACAACACCCTGACAAACATTCCTCCCCCCTCCCCATTTTGCCCTCTCCTTGTCCTGGTTTCAAGTCACCAAATGCAGCTATATCAGTGATGATGTTATTTGTAAATTTATTGTTTTATCCTTTTCATGTTTGATGTCTTTTTAAAGGTCTCAGTGCGAATGGTAAAATGGTCCCAGTTTCACTGCAGTCACTGGTAGTATTAGAAAGATTGGAAAACTAATGAGAATTCAGTTCTCCTTTGAGTAGTCTCTTCAAAGATATCTGATCCACTCCCCCAAAACCAGGTGGGGGTGTTGCAAATATTTACAAACCTTTTGTTCTAGTTGGAGTATTTAAGGCTGGATGTTCTAACTCTCTGGGGGAATATTCTGCAATCAGACCCCCCCGTGCAAACTGCATGTAGATGTGCCAGACATGATGACTCTTTTAAATTATTTTCATATTGCTTTGCAATTGTGTTTTATGTTTTTACGCTGATCAGTTGTGTACCATGGATTCTTGTTTACGTATTTACTTTTCCTGTCTGGCCAAAATAAATGTTAACCTTGATTTCTCTTGTATGGTTCCGAAATCGTTATTCTAGTATGGATCGATGTAGAGTCCTTTATTACCGCAAAATCTAGGGTTATGATAGATCAAACCGATGACGCCACGACCGAAGCATGGAGCGCAGCGTGCGCGATATTCCGATTTCTGACTATCGCTGGGTTAGCAAGTTGTAGTCCGTGAATATTGTTAAAATTACACTTTTTGTTGAGTGAGCATGTGCAACCACTTAAAGGTAAAATATTCACTCTACACCCTCTGACTAATTACAGAAGTAACCGTTTTGTGCCCGTGAGCGCGCGAAATCCGGACGCGTCATGTCTCTGTGCGATTTAGGGTCTCTCGATGAACGAATATAAAAACTAGGAAGATATAAAGAAAATCAACAATCTAAATTAAATCGCAACTAATCGTAAAATCAGCTGATAAACTCTAAATGTAGCACACTTTATGGAGTCACTTAGAATTGGAGTCAGATAAAATTATTAATGGAGTCAGATTTAAAATGAGATATCAATAAATTAGGAGAACTTCACAGAAAGGCTGAAAAGGCTTACACGCAGAATTCCTTCTGGCCAAGTCATTAGTTTTCGGTTTTTGGGCTAATGGATGGAGTTTTACAAAATAAAGGGAAGGATTTCAAACACTTCAAGCTTAACTGACGATGATCCATGTTGATAAATCTGGTACATTTACTACTGCAATAAAAATTAAAGCATGCACATTACCGATGTCAGGTACGTGAAAATACATACAATTTTGGCAATGTCTCTTTTGTTATTTTACTTAATGGTGCATTGTCCTATATTTAATAATAATAATAGTGAAGTGTAAATCTAAATAGTTTTTGTTTACACTGGAAACTGGATAATGGCAAGTTGTTGTGGGTTCATCCATTATATTTATGGGTGTTTATCCATAAAAGAAAATAAATATGAATAATTATATTACATTTCTTTCAAATATTTCTGTATTTCATCAGATGGTCTCACAATACCCATCAAAACCTAATACAAGCATGATGTTAGAATAGAAAAGAGAAAATACTCTGATATTTAAATGTGACTCAAAGTTTGTTGTCCATGATGAGGAAAATAGATCTGTGTATGTTGTACTGCCCTTCCGCCCTCAGGGACCCAGTAGAGGCCCCTGGAAGGGCAAAAAAAAGCACATTTCAAATGGCTGTTACTCAAAGTCTGGTTAGCGTATCACAGAGGAAATTGGCAGGACAACTGCTTATGCTATGTTTACTAAATAATGTTGGGCACAGTTTTCAGACAGATATGGAAAGCTGGCATAAAGGTTTTCTAAAAGTGCTCACAGTAAAATATCAAATTTCAGCCTGCCCCTCATATATGTCAAAAAGGTTTACACAATGAACATAATTAGATATCCAGTTGTCCATTAAAGATGTCATTTACTTAACATTTATTGTCTCATTATTAAACGTTTTAAACTACATTACCCATATACCTTTGTCAGTGTATCAATGCAATGGGAAACATGGCGCTGTAGTTCATTGAAGTGTGCAGAAATGCTTAGGGTTAGGGTTGGGATCTCGGTAAAGGAGTAATTTCTCACAACATAGCGACACTTTATAGTTAACTTAACGTATTACTAACGTAACAATAACACCAAAACATACTTTGTTACATGAAACGCCGTTTTATATCGGTTAAAAGATAGTCCAATCACAGCGAGTTCTGCGATAAAGTCCTAGCCAATGACAACGCAGCAGAACAGAGGCGTCACACTTACTTGTCCATTTATGGAAAATGATGACAGATCTCATCCGGTTCCAACTGAAGGGATATCCTTAAATATTTAATATTTAGGCTGCTAAATATTTATTTCTTCTAATTAATTAATACAACTCACATTTTAAAACAAAAATATCCTTTGTGTGGTTAAACTGATGCATAAATCTCTCTCTCTCTATATATATATATATATGTGTGTGTGTGTGTGTGTGTGTATTATATATATATATATATATATATATATATATATATATATATATATATATATATATATATATATATATATATATATATATATATATATATATATATATTAGATCACTTCTTTATGCCATCGTTCACCATCTGAACTCTTGGAATTAAAATAAATGTAACAAAAGCATAATGAATGCACACAATTTTGTAAGCATATTCCAATATTTAATGTCAAACAGTTTAAATACAAATGTAGCGGCCAAACTACTGCACAACAGTATAAAATAACCATACTGCGGTACAAATAAAAGAAATTAGGTTAAACTTTATCTGAAAATATATTGGTTTCTTGCCTTTAAGAAATAAATAGGCAAAAACATTAAGAACATTTTATATTCTCAACTTTAAAACTATATAAACTATATCCTTGTGATTATTGTTCACTTCTATTGTAACTAAATGAAAGGCCAATTCTTTAAGGTCAATGCTTTAATAAAATACATTCATGTTACATTTACATTAGCAAGGTAGTGATATAATGATACCATATATTTAGTTATGGTGGACATTTACTATAGTGAATACTATCCCACTGTAATAAAAGGTTTAATGAATACATTGATTTCAAAAGGTGTTCACTCTCACTATCTTCATTTGTTCAAACAAACACTGTTATACAAATGCATATATATGCAAATATACAAATGCAGATATATACATTGGAATATAGCATCATGAAGTCGATGGCAATAAATATGTCCTTTACTAAAACTCCTGATGAGCACTGATGCTTTTTTGATAAAGGCATAAGCAGACATCAAGTACAGTTTATGAATATTGGTTCTGCATATATCGAAGAGATCATGAGCAGGAGTGGTACTCCACGTGAAGACTTTGAGAAACTGTGACATAGCAAAGGGTGCACCTCACTGGACATATCCTACGCATGCCCAAACAACAACACCCCAAAACAGTTATGAAGTGGACACCACCAGGAAGACGCAGGAGACAGGGAAGACCAAGGAAGACATGAGACAGATGTTTCGTGAAGACCTGAAGAATGCAGGTGTTCCATGAGAAGATGTGAAGAACGTGGCCACAGATCGAATATGTTGGAGGACACATGTTGCCCAGTGTGCCCAGGACAGGACAGGACATGATGATGATGTTGTTGTTGTCCCTTTACATAACTGTAGGATTTCCTTCTGTAAAAAGTGTTGCATAATTAAATGTTAAATACATTTATGTAACAAGTTCACTGATAGGTGTGCATTTCCATTATTAAAAGTATATTTTTAATAGCACATATGAATTTGTTTAAAAAATGTTGATTATTCAATTAATCTTTTGATCACGTAAATTATTTACATGCAAACAGGACGTTATCAGCAGTGCAACTGATGACAAAATAATTGAATATCTGATGTTATGTGAGCATTTCCGCTCTTGCAAACAGAGGTAGGTCATGAGGTGTGAAGAGACCTCCCCAATGGCCCAATTTGTAATCATTTTAAAGAATACATTGGACCTAATATAAACGTTTCTTTCTGGGACTGCTTTCCAAGAAGGGGCGCAACTGATTTACAAAAATCATGATAAATATGTAGAGGAATTGAGGCTGTAGCCAATGGCAGGAGTCGGAGTAAAAGCTGCAGGATTATGTATGAGTATTTGTACAAATATGTACGAGTATCATATAGGGATGGGCATTTTTGTCAATTTCTCATTTCGATCATCGATAGGTCTCAAAAACGAGTACTCGAGTAATTGGGGGCGGGGCATGTGCAGGGGGCGGGGCATGTCCGTCATTGAGATAATGAAAATACTGTTATGAAAATGGTTGTTGACAAATACAAACGTGACATGAAAACGGTTATATGAAAACATGAACATATAAAACAAAAAATAACTGCTAGATTATGATATTTAGATTATGAGATTATGCATAAATGTCTTTGAAAAAGAAACATCTTTATAAAATGACCGTCTCAAATAACCAAGTCAGTAATATCGAGCATTGCCTTTGAGCTGAAACTGTGAAATAACACCACCCTACAGAGCTTGCTAGCTGGTTAATAAACTCAACCAAACGCACCCTATATCAATATTAATATGAAGATTATTATGAACCTATTACGACATAAATCAACACAAAAGGACGTGAATGCGCACGTGAACTTCAGCGTGCTAGATTTTACAGGCGAAGAGTTTGAAACGGAACATTTTGAATGCGCTCTTCCCTTAAAGAGCACCTATCATGGAATTTTGAAATTTACCTTTCATGTAGTGTGTAACATAGATCTAAGTGAACAAAAACATCCTGCATAGTTTGAAATATGACAGTGCACCGTATATATAGTTATTTTCTTTCAAAAGTAAGAGTCGACTCTGAGTCACTTTTAAGAATCGTTAGAAGACCGAAGCTTTTTCTCTGACTATATATGACGTCAACTTGTCAAGTTATTTGAATACGGTACGCCCACTTATTGCGCTCCAAGACGCCAGTGAAAACTAGAAAACATCATGGCGACGAGACCCTGTGTTCTGAAGTGCCACTCAAAAGCAAACTTTTTTCATCTGCCCAAGGATGAGCATTTGAAGACTAAGTGGCTTGAAGACAAACCATACATCGTCGCGATTGAGTGTTTATTAGTCGTCAAATGTATGTTTCGCGATCTCAGGAAGCTTTTATTATGGACTTCTATTATGGCACATGGTTCTTCTTCGTCTGTCTGTACATGGACTACATGTGCACAGAGCGCCCTCCGGCTGCCAGTATGAATTGAAAACAACACATAAGAGACTCAATCGCTCATGATTAGGCTATCTGCGCATTTTGAGGAAGTATTGAATAAAAAATACTCCTCTGTTTAGAAATTTGACACAGACATATGAGAATCTATCAATATATCTCCTCATCTGCACACTTTTGAACTAAAAGCCCTGAGGGATGATGATTTGTCTCGAGTCTTCGTGAGGAGAATAGAGGAGTTATTTTATGAATGAGATCAGCTGAGGCTCATATTACAATCAAACGTACAGACGCGGTTTTCATATTCATAACTCCTGACACATATTAACAAATTACTGTCACTATAAAACTTTGATGGGCGTTCCGTTTCCGAAAATATCTGCACAGACTATACCAATCACAACTGACTGGGTCATGGGACCAATCACCGCAGATTAGCGTCACGTAAAGGCGGGGTTTTGAAAAGTGAATCACTAAAGGAATCATTTGAGAATCGCTGTCAAAACAGGTAAAAATTTATGCATATTATAAGAAAACTAAAGTCTTTTTTGTCATTGCATGCATGCAAAACTGTTGTTGGGGACTTCTAAAACAATATTTGGAACATTTTAGATGCCATGATAGGTGCTCTTTAAAGGTGAACTATGTAGGATTTTTGCAGTAAAACATCCAGAAATCATTAGGCCAGTGTTATATATTTTGTTCAGTTGAGTACTTTGAATATCCCAAATGTTTTCAACTATTTGTTAATCGTGAGAAAAAGGAGCCGGGACGTGTGAGCTATGCGTTTGAGGGAGTCGCCTGTCGATTGCGTCATATCTGCGTCACCCTCGGTCTCCGGTTTTATTCAGTGAAACACTTTACTCTCACTGCATTGTGAACAAGTGTCATAGCAGCCGCTGAGCGAACGTCATAACTTCCTTTTCAACACACTCAGATATATCTAATACGATAAACAGAGCTGCGTTACCTCACACTCAGCACTGGAGAAGAGGAAGTGCCGCCGGCAACTGTGTCATAATAAAAGTCCTGCCGGCGACTATGCCATAATAACAGTCCCGCTCTTCAATCGCTCCTGCGGCCTTGCTCAGCTCCACAACACTCGCTCCTGCTCTGCTTCACTACAGTAATGTTAATAATCGCATCCATGAACATGATTTTTGCCCGAGTCCTATCCTGACTGTTTCCCACCGGCTGTGAGGTGAATACCACATGTCCCGAGATTCTGCGCTCAAACGTGGCGTCATCAAACTACGCCTTTGTTTTGAACAGGCGACCTCTAGTGGACGGAAAAGTTACATAGTGTAGCTTTAACAACGCTGATTCACGGACAACGAAAGCACACAGAAACAACATCTTATTAAAATAGTGTTCTCATTATAAAGCTTTGACAGATTGACTCTGCACATCATGCACTTAATTGTATTATTCATGATCGAAGCGTTTACAGACATCACTGCGCGTTTTGGAACTCATAGCGAAAAACCAACTTATGAATATATACGAGAAACAGTATAGCAGTGCTGCATTACTAATATCAATGATTCTGAGAAAGAAATAGCTTATCTGAAAAGAATATGACCGTCTCTAAACCATAATGTCGAGCATGAAATATGCGTTATTTGAGCTGAAACTGAAGAGAATGAACAACAGCCGGTATAACGGCAGCGCTTTTCTAGCTTATTAAGCTCAACCAAACGCTTCTTATATTAGATTAAACAGATAGACAACATACAAGTATCTTACAACGTGCATCTGCAGAAAAGGACGCGGATGCTCACATGAACTTCACGCGCTAGTCTGAGTGTTCTCGCTAGTTTCTCTGTGGATCAGCTGATACACGGGGAACTAAGCACAGATCATTTACAGCATTCTAGTTCCATCGTGTTTTCATTATAATGCTATGTAGGCTATGACAGATTGGCGCTGCACATCTTGCACTAACCATTTAATGATCTCATGATTCCAGACATCACTGCAGTGCACGCCTTTATTTCGCCGCGGTCTGGAGGCGTGCTGTAAAACGCTAACCAATCAGACCTCCGCAAAACGATGCAATAACCAATAAAAAAGAGACAATTTTTTTTTTTTTCAGGGCAATCATCGTTCTCATGATCGATGATCGCTGTCACGTTCGAGTACTCGATTACTCGACCACTGTTGCCCATCCCTAGTATCATATGAATTTGACAGTTTGTTAAATCTTGTGAATTATTAAGACTTTGAGAACATGTTCTCACTGATTGAGCCATGGGGTTTGTAAGAATATGTTTAAGAAACAACAAATGCTTGATAAAGAGTTCAAACCAACACATACTTACCATTGCAAATATTTGCTGTTGCTGCTTTCGGTCTTCTCCATTACTTTTCCATGAACAAGAATGGGCTGACTGAGTCCGAAAGGCCCTTTTGGTCGTTTCAGGTTAAAAAAAAAAAGAGAGAAAAAGTCATAATATATAACAGATACATTCTATACAGGACAAAGTACTATTTACATCACAATATTTGGATTTTACATTAAAAGGCTTTAAAAAGCATGGTGTTGTGGATACTGTCTATTTACAACAAACATCACATTACAACTAAGGTTGTTTTTATTGTGCTTCTACTACAAATGCCACGTTGGAACGACACTAGTTGTTATTATTAAATATGAATAACTGTTTAAAAGGTCTATAGCACGTCACGTGACAGTGTTTAATCGCCCTATTAGCAAGGTGTGTTGATTTAGAAAGCAAAGAAAAGCGAAGCCTGAGTGGAAATGAAAGATATAATGCAGTGACTGAACATAATCTGATCAATAACGACAGAAAATACTTTATATCAAATATTCATGGCTACTCACCAACATGTGGCCCACGTGCACTGATGCCAAACATCGCGATGTATTCTGAATGAGACTTCTTCAGCGAGATTTCATACCGATAGAATACCGGCAAAGGTTTCCCATTGAAAGCAATGGAGTTCCCAGTTCGTCTATAGACTGACGCCGAGGGGTATGGCCGTACCTGTGGCGTCTTCAATATGACGCCGGGGTGCGGAGGGAAACGCAGATCGCTTTTGGGTCTTTTCTTCACACAAATCAATCGTTTGGCCTCGGAACAGTTGGAATACTTGACATTTTTCAATAAAGTGTGCATGTTGTCTGTTATATTCTGTGTTTTATATCATATAACGCAAATGGGTAGGTTAAGGGGCGGGGTTGGGCTACTTTCAAACGTGTCTGAATAGCGTAAATACAAATCAATAAATGTAAATAAAATAATGCTGGCTGATTAAATTGAGAATCATACTCCAACATGTCATAATGGAAAAATTATAACCCAATAAATAGTTACATCATGATAACATTCACATGCCCAACACGTCTGTGTATGACGCCAAAGGTGTCTCATTGGAATCACTGCAGTACCCTTAACGTCGAAAAATGCCTTTCAAGGGGTACCCTGTACGTAAAAAAGTGACGACGAGGGGTCCTGACCAAGCGTCAATATGTGACGAGTGGGAGTGAGACTGTGTTGTTAGAATAGCTACAACATCTTTAAAGGCTTATTCAGGGAAGTACAGCAGGATGCAGGAAATGGTTGAGTATTCTTTTATGTAAAAATATCTGTATTTAGTGCTTGTAGTGTCCATTTAGAGTCTTTACACATCAGCTTGGATAGTTACATGGTAAAAAAATATATAATTTCAAGACGTTGACGTCACGTCATGTCGTCACGTGGGTCCACCCGTTCAGTAAGACGTTCAAAGTACAAGACGTTCGGATAGACGTTCGGATAGACGTTCGATCGGTCGGTCGGTCGTTCGGATGTTAGGTTTTGGCACGGAGTACGCGCCATACGGATGTTAGGTTTTGGCACGGAGTACGCGCCATAGTGCATTCGCTGACACACTGCACTGAGCCGTGTTGAGTAGCGTGTTATACTACGTGTTAGCGAAAAAATTTAATTATAACTTCACTGCTACACGTGAATGACGTGTAACGTCTGAGTGGACACTTCACTGCCACACGTGATTTGCGTGACGTCTGCGCGACGTCTACGTCACGTCTACGCCTCGTCTGCGTCTTAAATTGAATGGAATAAATAGCAGAATAAAAAAAAAGTTAAGACGTTGAGTGAGACGTTCGTTGAGACGAGTGCATGTTGCAAAGTCATATTAAAGAACCCATCGGAACGCCATACAGATGTTTCGAAACACTGCTCCGAACTGTGATTCGAAACACCCATGTCACGTGACTATGGCTAAATGAAGCTTCAAGTGTTTCATCAGGTGGTGCCTGCCGAAACTGCGTTGATTAAAGGGGGCGGGAACAAACCACACAGTCACACATCTGTATAAATCTAAGTAAATCCATCTTCACCTCGTTGGTTTTTGTGAGAGGAGAGAGCTTTTGTGATAGCAGTGATTTTGTGATATAAGTGAGATTTATAGTGTGCTTTGGTTAGTTAGGCTATATTTAGGCTAGATTTAAATTAGATATATTGACTGATAGGCTATAGACAGTGACGGATAGGATAGATATAGTGACACATTCATATAGGCTAAGTTAGTGACAGATAGCACAGCATAAGTTAGAGATGTAGTATTATATAGATTCACAGGTGATAGATATATTAATAGAATTGATCAAAATGGAGGCTCCACATAGTGTAAGAGATGCCGTACATTTTTTTTATTGCTGAACAAATAATCATTTACAAACAGCATGGCAATAACAGAACATTTTTGTATTACAAAATACAGATCAGGTGCTTGAAAGTACAGAAAAATATATCAGGCAAATCATAATAAAAGAAACAAAAAACATTAAAGGGGCTAAGGTTTTGTTTGAAGATCATATTCTTCTATAATGGAAAAAAGACTGATGGCATTTTCATAACTTTGAGGGCTTTTGTATAAGAGTTAAACTCATTATGAAATTAATAAAATCTTGGTTTCATCTTTAAGAACTTTGCATTTGTGTAGGCTATATAAAATGTTCCCAGCATGAGGATGTTGTTAATCAGAAAGTTATCTTTGTTATTGTCCATTACAAGAGATGCTGTACATCTGTGGTGTGGGAGCATTTCTATTTGGAAACACCAAATAAAGTGAGATGTGTGTATTGTGATAGGCAGCTAGTCTTGATGCACCATTTGAGGAGCACTCATCCTGGCATTTTGGAGGGTGCAGAGGACAACAAGTGTCCCATGTGAGAGGATTTTTTCAAAGGCTGAAGAAATTATATGTAAAAAAAGAAGTCAGTTAACTCCTTCAACAGCAGAGCAAATAATATTTTTGAATAAAAATGTTATGTAACAAATGTGACACATTGTGGCTTTATTTATTTTATTAATGTTCATTTTTCATGAAAAAACTATAGTTATTCATAATGAGGAGGCTACATGTTTCAAAACCAAGATCATGTAGTTAGTCAGACAAATGTTAAAGCTGTTTTATTTTATTTGTCATCTAGTTCATTTTTCCCAGTCGGAGCACTTTCCATTTCACTCATAATTTTTTTTTTTTACATGGATCATTGTCAAGGTATTTCAGAGCAACACATGCAAGTGACCACTAGATGTCACCGTAGAGACGGTTGTCGGATTGATTCTAGTAGTGGGAAGTTCGGATCATTTTACTGACTCGGATCTTTGAGTCTCGTTCAGCAAAATGAACAAATCTTTTTTCGAGTCATTTCGAGTCATTTCGTTAATTTCAGCAAAATATAATGAAAATGACATGTTAAATAGCCCAACACATCTAGTACTTATGAAAATGTTGATTACATTTGTATAACTAAATAAAAATAAACTATAGTGTAGTGATGCTTGTGACGTGTTTGAAACGTCACCATCATTAAGTACGTGGCCAATTGGGTACCTCTCCGCTTCGTATATAAGTTTGTTGTTCATGCCCCCCTGGAGTGCGTCTTGGTCGAAAGCCCGCCCCTTTTTCCTCGCACTGTTGTGGATCGCAGAGGTATGTGTTTGTAGCCTGGCGTGGCCATACTCAATTCTAGTCAGAATATGAGTCCGGTACCGCTCCATTGAGCTTTGATTATGGGGCGTGTTTCAACCGAGCCAGGAAAGACCTCAATTGGATAGACCCACAACCAATCAGAGCAACGGAGCGACGCGTAACGTTAGTTGTCAAATGTCAACAGAACTCAACTGCACTGTAACCAAGTCCGTGTTTTTCTCCATGTCCGCGGGTTGAAGCGACCCCAATTATGTGATTATATAAACCCAGGAATGCGAATTTTAGCAGGCAACCTTGCCAAAATAACATGTTTTGCCAACCAAACGCCATTTTTTAGTTATAGTTTTGGGCTATAGTTTTGAGTAGCAATTGTGCGCAACATTGCAAAAACACTTGGAAACCCTGTCTGCACGCACGCTGGATTAAGTAACGTTACAAGAAAAAGATGAGTGTAAACGATCTTTGCCAGTAATAAAATAATTTAAGGATACACAGAGTACTTACCAACACGATCATCGTTTCTGAGAGAAATAGTGAAGGTGAATGCATATACGAACAAGTTCTCCGTTTAGGATAAGAGCAAATTCAACCCAAGAGCCTTCGATGACGTGGATGATTACGTTACTGTTGATCATCTGTCCATCATCGTCTAAAGCCCGCCCTGACAATTTCATTGGTCCGAACAGTTTCTGTTCGGGCATAATTCCTCCTCTATGGAGCGAGTCCAGACCGAATTGCCCGAGCAAAACATTTTGTGGGCGGGGCTAAATTCGGCTGGCATCCAGGCTAATGTGTTTGTAGCAATGTAGCTTTGTTGTGAGAGTTGAATGCTATGAGTGATATCATGCGATCTTTACTTTAAGGCCCGGGTATACTTCGGCCCGCGTGCAACAGTGCATGCGCCAGCAGTACAGAAGAGTCCACTAGGTGGCAATACGCACAGTATTGATCACAGTGTTCAGCCGTCGAATAAGAGTGTGCAAAGACCGGTTTAAAAACAACACGCTTGGAAAAAAAACTGAGAATTTTTTATTCTTCAGTGTTTCTTCCAAACTATGTTGCAATGGTGGATTGGATGCACTACAGTTCTTCTCCGACCATGCCCAGCGAATGTCCCGCTGATGACAGGACTCAATGCTGCCATCTGATGTCTGGTAGAGCATAGACACTTTTTTACTGCGCATGTGTCGAACGCGATCATCCGCGTGCATCCGTTGTGTAGTATACTTTGAAAGACGCGCGGACAGGGCTGCGCGCGTGACGCGTCCGGGCACGGTAAGTGAAGTATACCCGGGCCTTTAGTGTGACGTTGGTCCGCCAGAGTTTTGTGTGTACGTGGTGTACTGCTTACCCTCAGGTACGTTTTAATGTGGTACATTCGGTGTTGTGAAGTTTGGTTTAAGTTTCCTGTAAGTAGTGATGGGCAGACCGAGGCTTCGTGAAGCACTGAAGCAGTTGAAGCAAATGTGTCATATTGTTTCGAAGCTTCGAATCAATCTGACACCCGTCTCTACGGCGCCATCTAGTGGTCATTTCCATGTGTTGATCTGAAATACCTTGACAATGATCCATGTAAAAAAAATTGTTTTTAACATCTGTCTGACAACTACATGATCTTGGTTTTGTAACCTGTAGCCTCGTCATTGTAAAGAACTATATATATTTTGTTTGTTATACAAAATGAACATTAATAAAATAAATAAAGCCACAATGTATCACATTTGTCACAAAACACTTTTATTCAAAAATATGAATTGCTCTGCTGTTGAAGGACTCAGCTGACTTCTTTTTTTACATATAATTTCTCCAGCCTTTGAAAAAATCCTCTCACAAGGGACACTTGTTGCTGGCATGCACAAATATTTTTGGATGATGTAAATACATGGATGATGTATTGTTGCAGAAGGCTAGCTGCCTATCACACATCTCACTTTATTTGGTGCTTCCAAATGGAAATGCTCCCACACCACAGATGTACGGCATCTCTTGCGTGCAGCCTCCATTTTTATATATTCTATTAATATATCTATCTATATATCACCTATGAATCTATATAATTCTATATATCTAACTTATGCTGTGCTATCTATCTGTCACTATCTAACTTAGCCTATATGAATGTGTCACTATATCTATCCTAACTATATGTCACTGTCTGTACCTATCAGTCAATATATCTAATTTAAATCTAGCCTGAATATAACTAACCAAAGCGCACTATAAATCTCACTGCTATCACAAAATCACTGCTATCACAAAATCACTCTCCTCTCACAAAAACCCACGAGGTGAAGATGGATTTACTTCACTTTTAAACTGTGGTGAATTAGGTTTATACAGATGTGTGACTGTGTGGCTTGTTCCCGCCCCCTTTAATCAACGCAGTTTCGGAAGGCGCCACCTGATGAAACACTTTGAAGCTTCATTTAGCCATAGTCACGTGACAAGGGTGTTTCGAATCACAGTTCGGAGCAGTGTTTCGAAACATCTGCGCTTCGGGATCTCGGTAAAGCCCCGAAACGCCTGTTTCGCGTCTGCCATCCCTACCTGTAAGTTATGCGTTTTAGCGCGGTGTGTTTACAGGGTGCCCACCTGCGCGTCCGGGCAGCACAGTAGACAGATCGATGCACCAGCTGTTCACCCACCAACTAAAGGAGCTACAGTATGACGTGTGTGTGTGGTTGTGAGTGTCCCGTCGTCTAATAAGGTGAGTAGTTTGTTTCTCCCTTGTAAATCGTGTATGTTTTAAGTTGAAAGTGTAATAAATGTTTACGTTTAGGGTCCTCGTTAAGGCATTGCGCCTTCTCTCCCCTCCTCTCTCTCTCCAATCCGCGCTCTGGGCTGCGCTGCTGCTTTGGTTCATCAGACACTTCTAGTCCAGTGGTTCAGTGGGCTGGATATTTGTTTCCTTTTGTTGTGGTCGTTATTTTGGTTGGTTTAATTTGTTTTTGTTATTTGTATTGAGTTATTTTGTATTACTGTCACCAACTCTCAGTTCCTTTTGTGATTTTGACTGTTTTGTTAACAGTCACTATTAATTGAAGTGATTACCGCTATGCGGTATCAATGATCTCGGTGATATTGCAATCTTGAGCCGTGATCAGTTCTGAGTGTGATCTTTGCTGCTGTGACAGTATACGCTGCCTTCTTTAATTAATACTTTTACGTTTTTCTAATTTGAGTATTGTAGCCTACGTTTTGTTTATATTTGTTCAGTATTTTGATTCTGGTTTGTTTGTCTTTTAATGTAATTCTTTTCTGTGTTTTGCAGGAGCTGAGTGTTCCTTGGGAGCGGGCTGGTGTTGGGTTACACAGGCTTCACTTTAGTACGGGTTGTCATTTATTGCTGTGTCACAATTTCTGGTCATTATTTGCAGTGATTCTTTGTGGATGTGATTTTTGATTGGTGAGATTTCTTTTGTGCACTGGGTGTACCATA
This sequence comes from Gobio gobio, assembly GCF_949357685.1. Taxonomy (NCBI): domain Eukaryota; kingdom Metazoa; phylum Chordata; class Actinopteri; order Cypriniformes; family Gobionidae; genus Gobio; species Gobio gobio. Next base: position 47,063,979 of record NC_137100.1, read on the forward strand.
CTAGCCCGCTTCTCATAAAGGAAGCCTCAGCCTCCCTTTGCATTGATTAATTTTGTTTTCTTTTTCATTTGACTACAACAATTAAATGCTGTGTTGAGGATTTTAAATTGTCAACTCTTTTTAACTTTAATAAAGATATCTGTTTAAACGGAAACTCACGCCTCTTGCCCTTTCCAAGTGGAGCTTATTTGCGTGTTCTTTTTGATAATTTCCCCGTTTTCGGGGTGGCGTAGTCCAACCCAGTATCACGCCAAGGCGTGTAATACACACGCTGGTCCTCTAGAGGATGCGTGTCAATGTCACGCTTTGCCTCCTCTAGGCGTGAAAATGACACGCATTTATAGAGGTAGAGTACCAGCAGGAGGCAGTAATTTCCTCGATGCCAACAACTGGCCCACGGACCAAAGAAGAAGACCAAAGACGAGCGATATATCTTCAAAAATCCCCGCGTCTTTCTCTTTCCGGTTGTCATATTCTTCTTCAGGTAACGTTACGTCCATTTAAGAAATCGTTGTATAACGTTATATTTGTGTGTGTGGACTGTGGGGCTTTTTAATCGATGGTGTTAACGTTACTGGTGGAGGACTGTTTGCTTATTGGCAAATCAATTAAATAATCACTGAAACAGTGACACTGAAACTTGCTCACATAAAAATATAGACCCTAATGTGTGTTTTTTTTAGCCATTAACTTAATTTCTTTAGCACGAAATTCGTTCCGTAAAATGCGTTTCTAATGGAAATATATTCTATTTTAGCGAATAATTGTGTAGGAAAGTACTAATATTTATCCTGCTCATCTATACAAGACAGAACCAATCAATCACAGAGAGCGTTCGCTGATATGACGTTTCGCTCACAGTGCGTGTTCAAACTGCTGCGTTTCCACACACACACACAAAAAACTATTTGAAATACACAACCGTTCAAAATGTTTATGTCAGTAGGATTTTTTTTAAAGGAAATTAATACTTTTATTCAGCAAGGATGTATTAAGTTGATCAAAAGTGACAGTAAAGGCCTTTACATTGTTACACAAAATTCTATATAATGTAAATGCTGTTCTTTTACTTTTTTCCATCAAATCTGATGCTGAAAATTCAGCTTTGATCAAATTTTAACATATTCAAATAGACAACAGAGAGCCTTTATAAATATCAATAATATTTCACAATATTTCAGTTTTATCAAATAATGCAGCCTTGGTGAGCTGAAGAGACTTCTTTCAAACACATAAAAAAAATGTATGGACCCCAAACGTTTGAACGGTAGTGTACATGTAACATTTATTGTAATTATAGTTTGCGCAATTGCATTTATTTTATTGATCGTTAAGAGTTCAAATGGATTGCGTTATGTTCTGTAATTGTGCAAACCACTTTTGGGGTACAACACTGGCAGCCCTTTCAAAAAAAATAACACTGGTTTAACTTCGGTAACCATACTCATAACTAATTATAGGCGCACAGAGAGAACAAATCACAAAATCTTTTAGTGGTCATGAAAATATATTACATTTACATTTATGCATTTTTATCGCTTTTATCCAAAGCGACTTACAGTGCACTTATTACAGGGACAATCCCCCTGGAGCAACATGGAGTAAAGTGCCTTGCTCAAGGACATATATTCAGATTTAACATATTAATGAGGCATTCACATGTAAGTCAAACGACAAATAAGCCATGTATGAAAGTACGATATAGATTTCCATAGTTTCTATGAACTCAGATCAACTGTTCATTCAGGCAGTTTTCATGCTGAATATGCATTGTGCAATGACAGCATCACAGTTATCCTCTTTATTTTGTTACAGTTCTGCATGTGTAATATGATAAACCAAGGAAGCTTTACTGCAAGAGAACTAACTATGTTTTTATTGTTCTTTGTCTAACAGTTCCTGTCTTTACTCACCATCCTTCCCTGTTACCTTCACCTTTATAAGAAAACCAACGGCTCTTTTTAGAGCCACTCCTCTTACTGTCACACACTCACACACTCTCTCACTCACACTCACTCACACTCTCTCACTCACTCACACACTCTCTTTTCTCACTCACTCACTCACTCACTCACTCACTCACTCACTCACTCACTCACTCACTCACTCACACACACACACACTCTCTCACACACTCACTCTCTCACTCACTCACTCTCTCACTCACTCACTCACTCACTCACACTCTCTCACTCACTCACTCATTCACTCACTCACTCACTCACACACTCTCTTTTCTCACTCACACACTCTCTCACTCACACACACACACACACACACACACTCACTCATTCACTCACTCATTTACTCACTCACTCACACACTCACTCTCTCACACACTCACTCTCACTCACTCAATCACACTCACTCATTCACTCACTCACTCACTCTCTCTCACACACTCTCTCTCACTATCACACACACACACACACACACACACACACACACTCACTCACTCACTCACTCACACTCTCTCTCACTATCACTCACTCACTCACTCACTCACTCACTCACTCATACACACTCTCTCTCACTATCACTCACTCATTCACTCACTCACTCACTCACTCACACACACTCTCTCTCACTATCACTCACTCATTCACTCACTCACTATCACTCACTCATTCACTTACACACTCTCACTCACTCACACACACACTCACTCTCTCACTCACTCACTCACTCACTCACTCACTCACTCACTCACTCACTCACACTCTCTCTCACTATCACTCACTCACTCATTCACTCACTCACTCATACACACTCTCTCTCACTATCACTCACACACACACACACACACACACACACACACACACACTCACTCACTCACTCACTCACTCACACTCTCTCTCACTATCACTCACTCACTCACTCACACTCTCTCTCACTATCACTCACTCATTCACTCACTCATACACACTCTCTCTCACTATCACTCACTCATTCACTCACTCACTCACACACACTCTCTCTCACTATCACTCACTCATTCACTCACTCACTATCACTCAGTCATTCACTTACACACTCTCACTCACTCACTCACACACACACTCTCTCTCTCTGACTTTTGTTTGAGTATTGTTGACATGGCTGCTCAGCAAGACACAGGGAGAGTAGAGGATGCTATTTTTTTGGCAGACATGCTTATTGCTGAAATCAAAGTGAGTATGAGACAGTGATCTTGCAATATTGGTGAATTAGCTAAATTTGTATGAACTGCTCAAGAGTTGGCTGTATTTCAGTGTTATCATACAAGGCTCACTTTCTGTCATGCAAGGCAAAGGAAGCCATGGGCAAAGCAACACCTGCTAAAGGCAGTACATTTAGTAACCGATGGGTGGAGAGAGATGCTGAAGGACGTCCACTGCTCAAAAGATGCAGAAGTGGAGAGACACGAAAACGTGCTTCAGATACAGGTAGTCCATGTCCAGATTATTTGTGATTTCCCACCACCCAATTTTTATGTAATTAATATATGTAAATATATTTGGTTTTGTGTCACTTTTGAAACATAGACCATGTGGGGTTTCCAGTGCACAGGCTTTTTGTTTATGGTAAACTTTATAATTTTAATTATGGTTTTTAATAATTTTGCCCTTTAAATACTGTATGTTAAACTGTGCCATCAGAAACACCACATGCAGAATCTGTTACTTGTGTTATTGACTTCATCTATTTTTAAGTGTATATTTGCTATCAAAATAGGACTGGAAAAACACCCCGAAATGTTAACTTCAAATCAACTACTGTAATGCTATGCAAATCCAAAGATATGGATTAAATTAAATGCTGCTAACAATTCTCACCTGCTTGCCATTTGATCACAACATTCCTCAAAAAGTTGCCCCATGTATCATAACCATAATGGAATTGTCAGACATCGTAATTAGCCATGCCTATTATAGGCTAAAGTCACTATACGAACACTGTATTATATGCTTGTAAGACATTAAAATTGTTATCTCTTTTCCTTTCTATCCTTTCTATTTATCTTTTCAGTTGTTTCTGTGGTTGGCAGTGGGGATGCTACTCCTTTTGAGTCAGTTGAGGAGGTTCCCACAGTTACCCAATCAAACTGCTCTCAACACTTGTTTGGTAAGATGACACCTTATTGTAATTAACCAAGTTAACAATAAGCGTGAAAGGAATTATTATTTCCTAATTTCTGTCTTTCAGACAGTGAGATGCAGAAACTGCAGGACATTCTGTTCTCAGCAGACGTCGAAGGCACAAACAAGCATCCTTCAACGTCCACATCATGGTCCTTGCGGCAATCTGTAGCCCAAGATGAGTGGCGGAAAGCAAGGTCCTACCACATCAACTGTTTGCTGTCCTGCAATGTGGTTCCAGAAAAGAACTGCATCCACTGCACATCTCCTGCCATCATTCGCTGCAGAGACTGCATGCCACAAGAGTGGCTGTGTATGGATTGTGACGTACAAATACACAAAAAGCTCGCCCTCCATAACAGAGAGTCCTGTATTGAGGGAATTTACAAGCCCATTGAGCCAACACTGTGCTGTGTAAAAAAAGATGGCAGATATACACTGGTCAATCAAGGTAGTGTTTTGAACCTTTTTGTTAAAGTGGTTAAAGTAATATTTATTTATTTTATTTGTTTACCATTTTAATTTGACATATTTTAATGCTTCCTCGCTAATTATTGAACTTCTCTTTTCAGTATGTTTATTGCCTACAGTGAGACCTTTCCATTTATGCACTTGTGACACTGCAAACATCACAGAATCAGCTGGCAGAGCAATCATTTTGGTTTGCATAAATGGTATGAACTACAATCTATTAACCAATTATTGTCCCTTTGTGTACAAAATAACCAAGTGTTTGTACTTTTTGATTTTAGGTCGGTATGAGTTGCACTTACCAAACTTGGTGTGCAGATTATGTCTGGCACATTGGACACCTGACATGAGTGACCTAATAAAAAGTGGTTATTGGCCAGCATCTGTGAATGCTGACACTCTCTTTTCAATGGATGTCTTCAGCTCATTTGAAGAAATGAAAACTGTTGCACCCAGTTTATCGAGACAAGGTTTTCTGCGTATGTTGGAGAGGAGGACTTGTCACTTTGGAAGGGTAAGATCAGTGTGGATCAAAGTTGCCTTAAGTAGACATGGGAAAATATTAGTGTACCTATTTCATTTTACTCTTTACTAATTTAATGTACAGAGTGGGAAAATACATGGAGACGTATTCCAAAGAAGCTATCTGGAATACACATTCTGCCAGTACCAGTGTGAAAAAATGGCCAGCATAGAGCACTTTACCTGCCCGGCATGTACACCTAACATGCTTGCTCTATGTGCAGATGGCAACAGAAAACAGTACCGTTTTCGTCAGTCAAAAGGGTTAGTTGTTTTACACTTGTAGTTTTACTTAAAAATGAACAGAACAAATAATGTCTGACACTGAACATTATCTTTTTTTCTTATTCTATTAAGGTCAGAGGAACCATATTTTGATGGCACCTTCATTGCCAAGGACACTGATGTACACCATTTTGTTGATGAGATCAGGAGTAAAATGAAAAGTGTTAGTAAAATATATATATAGTGTTTGCAGATTTGATTTAAGTCCAGCATTTTAAATGTATGATTTTTGCTTTATTAAATAGTTAATGTATCATACAGATTAGTATCTTAGTTTGTTACAAGCACTTTGAGCACTATGGTGCACTCTTCCAGGAATCTTGTGTTGAGGTTTGAAATTGGATATGGAATGTGTGGTGGTACTCAAAGTGGCTAGTTCAGTATCTCGATAATTCATTATGTAATAGCAGATCTCTGCAATGTATAGTGACTGTGTATGCAGTTTGTGCATTTCAACTAGTTTGTGTAGCTGGAGTAGAGAAAGCGGAAGAGGCATTTTCTGAAGCTCCCTGAGCACTGACAAAACCATTAGTAGTAGTTTGAAAGTAAACCTTTATTGTCTCCAGTGATTACAGATACCAATTGGTGTGATGTAACCTGACTCATCCTGATGGATGAAGTTACTGTTTTAAGGGGGGGAAAATGCAAATTTCAGTTTTAACCAGAATTTATTATTTTGTCATGCAGACTGCTGGCAGAGGGATCTGTGGAGCCAGTCAGTGGTCTGCTGCACGTGAAACTGCCAGAAAAGCAAGCAAGCTTGATGAAGAGGGCCTTGAGGTGGTTGTTTGCAGACACGGAGTGCTACTCAAGGCTCTTAACATGTACAGGGGCGAAATATTTGCCTATCCACTGTACCTGCAGAAGGAGCTCCAAGCAGCCACAAACGGACAGTTCTATTGCACAGATATTGCTTGCAAGTATTGGCCCTACCTTGAGAAGTTGGCGGTCTCCATGTTGGAACTCAGACCTTTACTGCAGATGAGACCATTCCTTTCTGTCATGCATGCCAAGGCTCATTCAACTAAGTGTGAGGTACTGCATACTCTTTATCATACCATTTGAAATTGTATTTTTATTTCTTATATAATACACTGTATATGATTATAATATAAGTGCCACACTGATATGTTAGATAATCTGGAGTGGCAAAAATCAGGAAGGTGCAGGCACAACTGCAGGGGAGGAGGTTGAAATGGTAAACAGCTACCTGTCTCGTTGTGCTCTCACAACCAAGTACATGACAAAATCTGGTAATTGTTGCTTATTTATATTATTTTAGGAAACCTGTCTTTTATTCTTTCTTTTCATTCTTTTTATTTGTTCTGTAATACTTTGTCTGAGATTGCATACAAGAAAACTGTAAATATTCTAATATGACAGTGCATTAATAAAACTGCATTACATCTCTCTTAAATTAAAACTCAATTGTCAATGCGTGGATGAACTGAAAAACCATGAGAATTAATGAGACTTTTCTCCATCACATATTTTTTTTGTTTAAAGCCAGGAATGACATGCTAACTGTCCATGCTATTGGGTGGAATCGACGGAAGCAGGAAGGCCTTCATCTTGCATTATCCAGCAGATACATCAAGGTAATATGTTATGTCTGATTCATGTATACAAAGCTTTTCATGATTTTTCCACTTTTAATCTTCTTGTTTTGTTTTTTTCACACCAGACTTTCAAAAAGGCTGAGGCTGAGTCTCAGAGACTGGAGGATTTGAGCAGTGAACTGGGGTGCTCTGAGAACATTGTTCATCAGTGGGTACATGATGTCAGACAATGGGCTATTAACGGTACAGTATTTTATATATACATAAATTTAAACTTGAACTTTAAACTCTTTAAATGTACAGCATAAAAGACATCAGAATCATTTACTTGTATTATTGTTGTTGCTTTAAGATTCTGTAGGTACCAGATGTGATGACCAACATAGCCTTCAGAAATCAATTGAACAAATGTTTCTTGGTGTTCATCAAAAAAAAGCCAGCCTTTATAATCAGACAGGTATGTTGATAATTCGTCTAATATTTTTGTAATTTTTGGTGAGGATGTCATATGAATTTTTTTTTTTACATTTTGATTTAATTGATTCTTAAGTCAGTTATATGTATTAGTATTTAATTTAACTTTCTGATATCGGCATACACATTCTTGTGCATCATGTTTTCTGTGTTTTGTCATTTCTATAGACAGCAACAAAATTCGACACTTGCGTCGAAAAAAATTGTGGGAAGAGAAGAGAAAACTCTTACAAACAGTCAAGCTCTACAATGAGCAGGTGCCAGATGAGGAGCGCATCGTTGAGGAGAAGGTGGTGAGCGCACTCTCTGTGGGAGGTGGAGACAGTGGTGCAGACAGTCTAATATGGCCGTGGGAAGGGCACAGCAGTGGTATGTAACAATTTCTCACTAAGGCTATATTTGTGTGTGTGGCTGTTGTTATTCTATCATTTTTTTGCAGCAGTGGTGCTTTTGAGAGAAAATATTACAATTTCACAATTTCTCTTGCTGACTACTACAATGAGGATTTACTGCCTTTATCAGGCTGATTCTTTATTAGGTGACATAATTTCGACCACTAGGTCTTCATCAGGCTTATATCACTTGTGATCTAGGGTGAGGGTGTGTGGGTGTCTTCCTAACCTCTTATACCTTCATAAGCCGACTCTTTGAATCAAAATTGTTGCACCCGTCACCAGGTTATGGGATGTGCACACACTACTTGTGTTTTTCCTGGTGTTTAGAATGTACATGTCAAATTTGTATTGAAGGGATGTTATTTGTGTGACTTCAGAATCCAGCAACATCCTCACCAAGAAGAAGGTTTTTGATGCGTTCATGTCAAAAGTGCGGCTTCAAGAGGAAAAGATAATTGTGATGAGGGAGATGAGACAGCACTGCACCTATCTCAGAAGGCTGGCTGGGAGCATCCGGACAATGATATCAGAAATGTCTTCTGACAGAAACAGTGGTAATAAGCTAACTTTTATTACCTTCTTGGTGTAAAGTCAGTTAATGAATAGCTCAACAACACTAACTGAATGGAAGTTTTGTCATGCCTCGCTTTAATTTTTCCTTCTAGGCAGTTTAAGTGAAGAGGGTCATTGCGGGCTACTGTGTCTTCTTCAGAAAAGGCTTGCCGATGTGGAGGAGAAGTTCCAAGTTGTCTGCTCAAGATACAGCCAGGCTTTAGGACCTAATGCTGCTTCTCTGCTGGAGGATGGGACTGAGGAGATAATGGAGGACCATGAAGAAATTGACTATGAGGGTTCAGATGACAGTGATTTTGAAGCAGTGTAAACTACTGTTAAAGGGATAGTTCACCCAAAAACGAAAATTTGATGTTTTTCTGCTTACCCCTAAGGCATCCAAGATGTAGGTGTCTTCGTTTCTTCAGTAGAACACAAATGAAGATTTTTAACTCCAACCGTTGCTGTGTGTCACTCATACAATGCTTGTCAATGGAGACAAATTCTATTAGAGTAAAAAAAAAACATGGACAGACAACTTCAAATTAAACCCTGCGGCTCGTGACGACACATTGATGTCTTAAGACACGAAATTATCGGTTTCTGAGAGAAACCCAACGGTATTTATGCAATTAATTTCACCTCATATCAGACGAACACTTCAGCTCTCCAGACTGCCATCACTTCCCGTAGGTGAGGTCAAAATTCCGGCCTACAAAATTACACCTACATCTTGGATGCCTTAACATCACATTTTCATTTTTGGGTGAACTATCCCTTTAACTGTTTGTTTGTTTGTTTGTTTGTTTATTTTTTATTTTTTTTGCGTTTCTCCACAACTCATTTTACAAGCAGCAGGTCGGTTATTAAGTTTATTGGTTATAAAGAGCATATAACTAAACGTAATCACACAAAATAACATTTTCACATGTTAATTGTCAAGCAGGTATACATGTGTTGTATTAATTAAGCAGTGTAAACTACTGTTAACTGTTTTTTTTTTTTTTTGCGTTTCTCCACAACTCATTTTAAAAGCAGCAGGTTGGTTATTAAGTTTATTGGTTATAAAGAGCATATAACTAAACGTAATCACACAAAATAACATTTTCACATGTTAATTGTCAAGCAGGTATACATGTGTTGTATTAATTAAGCAGTGTAAACTACTGTTAACTGTTTTTTTTTTTTTTGCGTTTCTCCACAACTCATTTTACAAGCAGCAGGTTGGTTATTAAGTTTATTGGTTATAAAGAGCATATAACTAAACGTAATCACAAAAAATAACATTTTCACATGTTAATTGTCAAGCAGGTATACATGTGTTGTATTAATTAAGCAGTGTAAACTACTGTTAACTGTTTGTTTTTATTTTTTGCGTTTCTCCACAACTCATTTTAAAAGCAGCAGGTTGGTTATTAAGTTTATTGGTTATAAAGAGCATATAACTAAACGTAATCACACAAAATAACATTTTCACATGTTAATTGTCAAGCAGGTATACATGTGTTGTATTAATTAATTAGTCAATTATAGTCATAAATATAACACTTTTTTCATTATCCTGCTGCGTAACTGGATACAAGAAAATATCAACTGACAATCATTGGCTATTTGCCTTAGGTTATGTCTACTATTGTATTTTATGTATGTATGAATGTCCTTGTGGCCTTTGTTTTAATGTATAACACTTATTTACATTGAAAAGTGCTATGTAAATAAAAAAAATGTATCATTTTATTTTCTGTATTAAAACCTATAAGTGGGAAATATTTAACCTAAAGAAAACTAATAAAATAGGTTAATTTGAGACTCTTAAATCAGATTGCCCTAGGTGCAAATGGAGTGCCAGTGGTTGTTTGCCTCTTTGTGTTAGCTGTGCGATGGACTGGCAACCAGTTCAGGGTGTAACGTTAAGTTACCCCACCTCACCAAAATATCAATGAAAACGAATTGCCTGCCCCTAACATCTAGGGCATTAATTTCAATATGGAAACACAAATTTTAATAAAGAATTACATATTTCTAAATTATATGTTGGCATTATAATTATATAGCAGTTATTCATGTTTCTTTCCCTAACACGTTAGAAAAAACCGCACCTTACGCGCCTGCGCCAACACGGTTACCTTAGCAACGACTCAGAACCTCCTAAAAAGTGTTTTTGGCTAATAATAATCACCAAAACACGATGTTTTTTGGTCTGTATTCATACAACGCGTATTATGCTTTTGCTGTAGCATGTCTGTTAGGAAGTAACGTTATACTATAGTTATTTTTGAAACCCTACTTGCTTACAACCGTAACCCTAACCGGAAGAACTACATATTTAACTGGCAGTCTATCACGTTGTAATCCGCTGCAAGAGGGAATTGTAGTTTTTTTTTGTAAATTACTGTTTCTCATAACTGGATGGCTGGAATTTAAAACTGAGAGTGCACTCAGGAGTATGGACGAATTTGAAAAGCGGTAGTTTGGTCAGAATTTGAAATTATAAATGATAACTAGGTGAATTGCAATTTTTACCATATTTGTGATGCCCCCTGTTGGTGATCACACCAAACGGTAGCTATCATGATGGGAGAGCTCAAGAGCTTGGTATAACATTTGTTCTCATCATTGTAGCCCCTTCGATTGCTGAATTATAAGACTTGCAATATGCATTAATGTCAAGGTTCAGAGGTCAATATCTCAAAGTAGGAGCCATGTACAGCCTGCAGACTTGCCATGTTGTTACTCTGCTGCTCAAGACCTTTCCAATGATGTATTTGGTTTAGTCCTATGACAAAATTTAAATTTTCACTCTGCCCACTCAACCCCTGTGTCATGCATACATTTCAAAGACACGTGAAGTGGTCTAATGTGTAAACATTGATTAAAATGTATTTGTTGGACATAATAGCCAAATTCCTTAATAAACTATTTATTTTGACTTATTTGAATCATAGATGTCACTGTGGGCCTCTTTGAATGTTTGTTTTCCACAAATCTGTTTGTCTTGTATCTCAAGAAAACAGTTCCAGAGTCATCTCGAATGTTGTTCATGACTTTGAATTAAAGGGGTAAGTGACAAGTTACATTACAAAAAGAAATGTTGTATCATTATAGATATGAGTAGCCCTCAAAGCAGCAACAGTTAAATATGCCAGCCTACTGGCTGCTTATAGGAGCTGACCCTCAGCTTCAACCATTGACATTGAGGCTGACCCTTCAAGCACGTGACCCTCAGCTTCAAGTACTGAAAAACTCCATCCTCCCATACCATTATTTTATAGTTATAGTTTATAATGATGTGTTTTATGCTGTGGTCATATGGTTAAGTGGCTATATACACAATCATCTAATTTACCTAGATGCTAAAGTATTTTCTGAATGTATGTTATATGCGGAGAGCATTCACTCAGTGTCTTTATCTAATTTTTGACTGAAGTGGCTTTTAGAGGCTTTTGCATCTGAACTCTTCATATAGTAATTATATTTACTAATTACTTTACACCTCGTCTCAAATATCATCTTTCAAAAGTCCTGTGCTCAAGTAATTGTAGTAAAGATAATTTTATTACAATAGTAGGTCTACCTGTATTGTGATTGCTAAGAATATAAATGTATTCCCCCTACATTACCTTCTTAATTTAAAGTCATCTGTTTGCAGTAATCTTAGTAAAAGGGCTCCATCCAGGAAGTAAATTAGAAGTAAAGTCACAAACTGCATGTCATAATTTCACAAGACACACACACACACACACACATGCATTTACAATACTTTATGAGGTCACTGACAGCTTTTATAACCCTTTTTATTTCTCAAACATTCACAATGCCATTGGTAGGACTTACAACAGTTCACATTATTTTAAATGATGTTGTGATTACTCAGCAACTTATGTATTGTAGTTTTACATATAGTTAAAACATTTACTTTATTATATTGTCACGTTTGTCAATCGTTATGTAAAAAAGCTTTGTATAAAGTTGTCTAACAGGTTGCTATTTAGAAATCAAGTTGCTGTATGCCAAGGCACTACACAAGGCATGTGTAGGCAAAATATGTGATCAATTAATTAGTGTGGATGATTGATATGCTTTAATAGCCCAGCACTAACAGAACATTATGTTTTGTTCATTATTAACATTATTCATAGATAAGACAGTATGGTGAAGATTACATTAATCTGAAGAGAGAAAAAAATGAAAATCTTGGATGGCATTGGGTGAGTAAATTATCAGGAAATTTTCAATTTGGGGTGAACTAATCCTTTAAGGATCAACAGCAACGAATATATTTTCTTATGAGACTATTCTCTCAACAATACCCAGATACATTTCCTGTTGTCTTGCTCATATGAACATTTGCTCATGCAAATTGCAAATGCTCATATAATGAAATACACTGTTCAATAAATAGTGTGTCTGAAAATAAAGTATAAACAAATTTATTCCTCAATGTTTTATTAAAGAAAGTACAATACAGTAAAATTACAAATCACTGAACTCACTCAAAAGTGACAATAATTAGGGTGCAATACACAAAAGTACTAATATCCTTCTTGGGCACCTAGAAGGCACTAACAAGTGTCCATATCCGCCACCCACTCCAATGGCCACTTCTTTCCACTGTAACACAAAAAGGAAAGATGCAATTAGAGTTTTTGGTTATGCAGATGAACCGTAGACACATTAAGACACATTAAAACTCCTGTTGCTGTTTTAGTTGGGTTTCAATACATCGCAGTAGGCTAATGTTAGTCAACTACAATGCAGGAGAAGGAAAGCCTTAATTGTTATTTTAAGCTAACTGCTCAGTTTCAGTCATTTTTTGAGACAATTATAATTTAAAGCATTAATTGATCGAAAGCATTTTGTCCTAGCAATGCAAAATACGGAATGTGAAGTCCACATTTTATTTTGAGACAACATATGTGATAAATGAAAATCACAAGCTGAAACTTAATATACTGATCCAGTTACAGTATTTCACAATCGGTAAAACACTAAACCCCATTCTCTGAACCCAATGCTCAGTGGCCTAAACCCATTTGTCAAATAAGTCACTTTGTAGGCAAAACCTTAAAGTTCAGATAGTTAAGACACTGTTTGCAAAATCTCATCCACTCTTTTTGCAAAACTCTAAACACATTCTTACTCACTAAAACACATGTTGCAAAATGGTACATACATGTGGCAAAAGTTGAACACAACTTCAACACAGTTGTCATCGTTTACACACAACTCAAAATTGTTCACACTTGTTTCTAATGATGTGATCAAATCAGTTGTCTAGAATATAAGCCAGTTCAGGACATTCAGAGAAGAGAACAGGTAAATGTATTGTTTTTCTAATTTGTGCGACTGAAAGTTTACTGTATACATTTGATATAGTACATCAGTTTGTCAATAGAAAGGGGAGTGGGGGAAAAAAGAAAAAAAGGTTTACAATGCATTTTACATATGAATGTGATGTCCATTACTATTGTTTCTGTATGTATACAGTTGTAAGAGCATTTTCCCTTTTGTAGAATTGCAAGACTACCAAATGAGGGTGGAAGGACTCCTTTGTTCTCCCAACAGCAAGAGGCTCTCATTGACTTTGATTTTGCAATTGCACAATATTTTGTGTAATACGCTTTTCATTTAGAGTTGTCTTTGTTCTTTGGCCTTACTTTATTTTTATGCTGAAAATACAGAAATTCAATACTGTATTACTTGCAGTACTTACAGTATGCAATATATTTGCTGTACTGAGTTGTGAATTATTTACTTTTATTTATGGCAAAATTACTTTCTATATGCAATAAACATTTTTTCTCTGTAACTACATGCCTTGGACGCTGTGTTCTCAATTTTTTGATGTAGTGTCTAATGAATGCTGATGAGTGTGTATATATTGACTGGCTGTGTTTATGTTTTGAAAGTATTGTTTGATTTTGAGCACAGATCAAATGGTTTTGAGGCAAGTGTTTGATTTCCAGAAGAGTCAGGGGTTTTGTGAATGTAGTTTAAAGACTGGGTTTTGTGTTTAAAGTTTTTAGAATATGGGTGAAGGTTTCAAGAAATGTGTTTTAGCAATTGAGAAATACTGTATTAAGGCAGACCTGGAGCTTATCTGGCTGGTTGCCTTTGAAAGCTCAGGGGTTTTAAAATGACAACTATTTACTAGCTCAACTTTATTTCCTACAGGGAGTTTAATGGGTAGATAAAAGGCTAAATCATCAGACCGATGACTTTCACATAATGCAGGCCATGTAGTTTGAGCACAATTATTGGCCATAACTGTATTTTCGATGTGCATGTAAATGTAGTAGGTGTTAGTGGCAAATAAGATACTGACAACTGACAAATTAAGGGAAAAAACAACATTAAGTGTCTTAGTAAGGTCGTGGGCCACCAAGAGGCACCATAACAGTTATGTCATCAAAACAACAAATGAAAGTTTATCTCCCTGGTAGAGTTCAGAGACTTAAAGAATCAATGTCAAAGAGCATGAAGCTCTTTAGGGGGCACTTAGTGGCCAAACACCTTAGACACTTTGTGTTGGTTATATTAACATATTTATGAGCAAGTATATAGCTATATAGACAATCTTTACCTTACAAATGTAACTAACATATGTCAATAGTACTTGTTAAAACGAATTGGCTATGTGTTACCCATGAGAAGTCATACATACCAGAGTTTGCATGGCTCCCACTCCACCTGCTTCCATTTTTGGCCCTAAAAATAGTGAGACTTTCAGTTTCAAATATTTGCTATGTTTAGCAGTTATGCCAATCACCAATACTCTTTCATACATTACACCAATAACCGAAACATTATGTAACCTGTGTAGTGTTTGAGCGGTATTATATTTAACCTTAATAACTTTGCATTTGGCAACCCTCTTCACAGGGTAAAAATCCTGGCTCCCTTTCACTGTGTGTGGGCATTCTAAAAGGAAACAAATATAACATTCACAAAGCTTAACACTACACTCAACAAGCAATTATAGAATGATAAGTGGTTATTGTAGTTATTCTGCTACAGAAGTTGTATGAACACTGGACAGTTACTGTAATCCAAACAAACTATAGGGTTGGGTGGTTGGGATAAATATATTGGCAATCAATGACAGATTAAATCCATGAATCCAAATCAATCTCTATTGTGCTGCCTGGGAGGTGTTGATCGCTTTCTCAAAGCAGATAATAACATGCTTTTGCCTGTGAAAGCCAAATGAACTTGAACAGTTTGCTTCAAAAATGTTAGTAGCACAGCCTGTTAACACTAACTGGACACTTATAAAATAAGGGACATGGGGGGGGGGACATGGGTCAAGACTGAGCAAAAATGTGGCAGATTCCAAGGCGAGACCTTTACAGGAGGCATGTAACTAAGCAACAGAGCTGTCCTTTACTGATGACGAAGTTGTATGTCCCAAAGCTTCTGCTACACACTCAAAATGATGTACTTTTTCTTCACAAAAAGAATACATACTTTTAGGGCATAGTACAAGTGTTGCAAATTGGGACACAGCACAAGACTAATTTTGAATACTACAACCAGGTTCCTACAAATTTTCCATTTTAAAATTCCAGACTTTTCCAGACCATATTAGACACATACAAATGCAAATACAGCTTTCATGAAGACTCACAACAATTAATGTAAATTCCAATGTATGGATTTACACACATTACATCAACACACCTTTCTTTTTATGTGGCCGCACTGTAGTGGGAGCTGGAAAACCTCCTTCCACACCTTCATCTAAATACAAGGAAACATAAAATATGTAAAAAATTTAAATTAAAAAATATTGTATAGCATCCATGTCAACCATAAGAACAATGCTATTAAGCACAGTTTATAATGAAGACTGGGCATTTTTTGTCAAACTTAGTTTTTTATTAGAGTAAATTAGGGTTAGGGTTAGGGTTAGCCTAACCCTAACCTAAGGCAGCACACGGTGAGCACTTGATACATAAATTATGCATTATGGGTGAATTATTCCTTTAAAGATAACCATGTTCTACCGTTAGCAGGCTAAAGCCGCTGAAGGACTTGTGCAGTCAGTTTGGAATAATGTCATCAAAGTGAAGTAATCACAACTGAAAATAGCAATTTAATCATTCCACAACTTTATAACATTGAATAGACAGTTGATCTGCCAAAATCATTTTCCTTCAAGGTGTCTATGGAAAGTAGGGTCGCAGGATATCGACAAAATGTGATATTGGAATATTGATCATAAATATTGTTAAAATTATATTAATTTAAATATTCTTATACATATGTATGCAAAATAAAAATAAAAATCACAAAAGTTGATTGGCACCCGTTTTTTCCCTTCGATCTCCATTGTTTCGTTGTATATTGC
The DNA here is from genome assembly GCF_949357685.1 of Gobio gobio. Taxonomy (NCBI): domain Eukaryota; kingdom Metazoa; phylum Chordata; class Actinopteri; order Cypriniformes; family Gobionidae; genus Gobio; species Gobio gobio. The sequence goes on from NC_137100.1 coordinate 47,080,705, forward strand.
ATACTTTCTGCAACATTTTCAAATGATAATATTGTTATTGCAATATCATGTTGCGCATTGAGTCAATATATTGTGCACCCCTAATGTGAAGTTACCAAAACACCCAGAAAAAAATCCTAAATAGGGGCAAACACAGGCATGATTTAAGTAATGACATCAGCTAAATGGAGGAGTTCATGGAATTTGACAAGAGGTTGTAATCCAATAATAGTTTATATTTATTTATATATATATATATATTTATTTATATATATACACACACACCCATTTCTGCAATCCCTATTCCAGATACCTAGACTCTGAATTTGTTTACAGTTTCATATAGCTCTTTTTCTGCTTACCTTTTTCAAGAGAAACTGGGGAGGCTGCTAAAGGTCCTTGTGCAGAGTGAGGTCCTTTACCCAGGTTCTGGGATTGCTGCTGTGGGGTTGCTAAAAGGGATACTGGCTGTCCAATTGGGGACTTTGGTGGTCCAATAAGGGCTGCTGGGGGTGCCGTTGGAGCTGCTGGGGGATGAATCAGGGCCACTGCTGTCTGTGGATCTGTCGTGACCATTGGTGGTTCAGTTGAGGGTTCAAGGGATACTGGCTGTCCAATTGGGGACTTTGGTGGTCCAATAAGGGCTGCTAGGGGTCCCGTTGGAGCTGCCGGGGGATGAATCAGGGCCACTGCTGTCTGTGGATCTGCCGTGACCATTGGTGGTCCAGTTGGGGGTTCACCTGGGGCTGATGAGGGTTCAGGGGCTTGTGCTTCAGCATCTTGTGGGGTCCAGCCTACATTGTAGAAGTACAGAATTATTTAGAA
>NC_137100.1:47086508-47176508 GCF_949357685.1 Gobio gobio
GGAAACGCAGCAGTTTGAACACGCACTGTGAGCGAAACGTCATATCAGCGAACGCTCTCTGTGATTGATTGGTTCTGTCTTGTATAGATGAGCAGGATAAATATTAGTACTTTCCTACACAATTATTCGCTAAAATAGAATATATTTCCATTAGAAACGCATTTTACGCAACGAATTTCGTGCTAAAGAAATTAAGTTAATGGCTAAAAAAACACACATTAGGGTCTATATTTTTATGTGAGCAAGTTTCAGTGTCACTGTTTCAGTGATTATTTAATTGATTTGCCAATAAGCAAACAGTCCTCCACCAGTAACGTTAACACCATCGATTAAAAAGCCCCACAGTCCACACACACAAATATAACGTTATACAACGATTTCTTAAATGGACGTACCTGAAGAAGAATATGACAACCGGAAAGAGAAAGACGCGGGGATTTTTGAAGATATATCGCTCGTCTTTGGTCTTCTTTGGTCCGTGGGCCAGTTGTTGGCATCGAGGAAATTACTGCCCCCTGCTGGTACTCTACCTCAATAAATGCGTGTCATTTTCACGCCTAGAGGAGGCAAAGCGTGACATTGACACGCATCCTCTAGAGGACCAGCGTGTGTATTACACGCCTTGGCGTGATACTGGGTTGTTCCATCCACCTTTTTATGCTCATTTGGGGAAATTGCATTAAATGTTAAAAAGTGCATAAAAATGTATGCGCTCAATTGAGGCATATACATTTTTTTTATCTGATAAAAAGACGAGCATAAACTATGATGGAAACACATTTACAGAATAAATCCCTCGATGCGCAACAAAAAACTCATGTGACATTGCCTCAATAGTGGATGTGATTGGATATCTGGACTAACCAGTGGACCAAATTCACCGCACACCATCTCAAATTGGTCATTCTGAAATGCCTGAGCCAAAGTCTGTCATCAGAATGATTTGGTTTGATTGCGTTCCCAAACACCAGGCATCACAAGCAAGATAACGCTCTTAGACACTATTTACAATGTAGCAAAAAGAGCCCCAGTGGCTTCCCCAATTGCAGAAACTGTAAATATACACTATGTACTGAAGTTTTAGGGTTTAAACTCTGAATTGTATTGGTTGTCATGCTTAAACAATTAATGTACAACGTGAAAGAAAAATACTATATTTTTGTAATCTACATTTGCATTTTGTAACACTTTGTATATTTGCATTTTGTCATTACAAATTAATAATAAAAGTATGGGGGGAAAATGCTTATCCTTAGAAAGATTTTTTAAATGTTTTTGAAAAAAGTCTCTAATACTCACCAAGGGTGAATTTATTTGGTCAAAGATACAGTAAAAACAGTACTATTGTGAAATATTATTACAGTGTAGAATAACCTTTTTCTATTTTAATATATAGCTACATTTTCTGCCGCCATTACTCCAGTCTTCAGTGTCACATGATCCTTAAAAAATCCAGCATTCTTTGATGAATAGAAAGTTCAAAAGAACAGCATTTATAAAAAAAATAAAATAAATAAATAAAATAAAAAAAATCGGTAACCATGTAAAAGTCTTTACTGTCACTTTTGATCAAATTTTGATTTAAAAAGTAAAAAAAAATTTATATCTATTTTTATTTATTACCAACCCCAAACTTTTGAACAGTAGTGTATAACAATGATTTATACAAGAAAGCAAAAGTGTTGTTATCTGTTACAATGTTTCTGTTTCATTTATTAGTGCAGTAAAGCAGTTCTCAACATGTCCAATGATACTGCATGTTATTATAAAATGCTTAAAGGGATAGTTCGCCCTGAAATGAAAATAAAACCATCTTTTACTCACCCTGCTGTTGTTCTAATGCCCTCTGTCCTTCTATCTTTTTTGGACCTCAAAAGCAGCATTTCTTTCAATAGTCCTGCACGCACTCCTTCCTATAATGGCAGTGAATAGCGACCAGGCTAAAACATTACAAAAATTATACAAAAGTATCACGCAATGATACAGTTAGACGCGCACCATATATGGAAAGCGTTCAGGAGGAATACTATAAGGTTTTGCGAGAAAGAAACTGTATTATTCAGTCAAAATACTGAGCTTGGCCATTACTTTGTGCACATTCCCATATATATATATTCAGTTTCTTGCGTATAATATATATATATATATATATATATATATATATATATATATATATATATATATATATATATATATATATATATATATATATATATATATATATTTTTTTTTTTTTTTTTTTTTTTTTTATACGCAAGAAACTGAAAGAATTGTTTTATGCAGCATTTATTTAGTCAATGGATAAATACAAGTCACAATATAGTATCTGTTGTAAATACAAAGACATTGCAGGCATAAATCAGGTTTAAAGAGACAGCAGTACATTAAAAAGCAGCAAATGTTTCAGTATTCTGATTCAGTGCACTAATGAGTGAGAGTACAAAGAACAGCAGTAAAGTGCAGTAAAGTTTATAATGGTCAAAGCAAACATATTACTACTGTCCAGTCTGGAAAGTGCATTTTAGGGGGTGGTTTATGTTTATTATGATTCATATTTAAAATGAATTCTGTTCAGATTTCAGACTTTGACAAGTTAAATTTCTATATTTACCACAACTTTCCTCTGTGATATTTACTGACCAAAGATTTCCTCGATCCAGGAACAATGGGTGTAGTTCCTGCCACAGGCTTGCTTCCACTGTTGAGGCTAACACTGGTATTGACTTTGATGTCTGGAATGGGTGCATGCGGATTAAGAGGTGGCAGATAACCAGGGCGGGTTTGTGAGATATGGTCAAGGAGTAGGACTCCGGATCGCCTCCGCTCCAGCATCGCCGGGCTCCTCCTCTGAACGAGACTTTCCAGAGACTCTCTGGATCCAGAGAGAGTGGAGGAGCGGCTGGTAACAAGCTTGCGTTTCTCCATCCCCCCAGTTCCTCCATCAGATGTGGTCTCAAAGGCTTTAAGCAGATTAGCAGAGTCTTTGACGTCAATGCTTTGGTGCCGAGCTACCATAGCTCTCAGTGGTGTTCGGCAACCATTGTACCCAAATGAGAGCTCCTCTTCGGGGGTGATATGTAGAAGCTCTTCAGTCAAGGATGAGGACTTGCTTTGCTGTAGGAGCAGAGATGGAGGGATCTTCAGCCAGGGCTCTGAGTGAAGCCTCTGTAGATGGAGCAGCTTCACGACACTAGCTGCTTGCAGAGGGCTTGAATCTTGAGTCTGTGATCCTGGTTTGGATGAGGGAAGTGTTGGAGTGGATCCCAGGGTCTCAGATTGGTTATTGGTGGGTGTTGAGATATGCGGGGTAAAAAGTGTAATTTCAGAGGGGTACATGTATGACGCAGAGGCACAGTGCAAACGGTCCTCAAGATTTGGAGGTGGTGGTACGTTCAGATACTGCTTGGTAATTTGTCTTCCAGAGGGTAGTTTGTCTGTTGTAATGATGATGACTTCTTTGCCCTTGGCCTTGCAGGCGTCCAGTAGTACTCTCAGTGCATCCTCGTCTCCAGCGTTAACTGCATAGACCAGAGCAGAGGAACTATTGTGGTCCTCTAAACTAGGGTCAGCTCCACTGGAGAGCAGAAGCGACAGCACCTCTTCGCCCGCCCGCTCTATGCAGGCATGCATTAGGGCTGTCTTACCAGACTTATCCTGAATGTTGGGGTCTGCTCCATTTTCAAGAAGATACCTGTTGAGAAGATTGATTCATTAGAGTGAGCTCAGAGGAAAGGATCAATGGCATATCAGAGTGTCCATGATAAAAAAAACTAATCTTGTAAATACACATCTTATCCAAAAACGTTTGTTACACGACCATTCCTAAATGTAGGATCAGGAAGATGTTTTTGAAGTCTCTAATGTTCACAAAACTAGATTTATTTCAAAAATAGACATATTGTGAAATGTTATTAGAATTCAGAACTGTTTTCTATTTTAATATATTTTTAAAATGTAATTTATTCATGTGATGGCAAAACTATCAGCAGCCATTACTCCGGTTTTCAGGGTCACATGATCATTCAGAAATCTTTCTAATACATGATTTAGTGCTTAAGAAACAATGTAGAAAACAGCTGATACTTAATATTTTTTGTGGAAACCATGATACATTTTTTCAGGATTCTTTGATGAATAGAGTAAAAAGAATAAAAAAAACCTATTTATTTGAAAAATAAATCTTCTGTAACATTGTAAATGTCTTTACTGTCACTTGACATTTTTAATGTGTCCTTGCTGAATAAAAGGTATTATTTAAAAAAAATGCCAAACTTTAAAAAGTTATTTTTAAAGATAAAACTTTCTTTTTTTTTAAATATAATTTTTGGGGAGTCATTATATGATCTTGCATTATAAAATGGTCACAGTTTCTGATGGTTTAAGAGACTTATTGACCGTGACACAATGAGGGTCTGTGGAGAAGCAGTTTTGTTACAATATTTTTTTCAGTACTTCAGCTTTTTTTTTTTACTTAATGCCCCCTACCAAAATATCAAAATGAAATTAATTTCAGAAATTAAAAATATGCATACAAGTCACTATGTATGAATTGCATTTTTACCATCCTTAAAACAACAACAACAAGTTTCAATGCACAATCAGCTAGTGTAATCAACTTACAGGATACCCACCTGATGATCTTTGGTTTTGGCACACTTTGAACATCAGCATGGTGACTTTTGCAGGCCACCATCAGTGGAGTTTCTCCCCTCTCATTGCTCTCATTAATGTAAGCCCCTCCTTCCAGCAGCAGGCGTGTCATCCTTAGGCGGCACAGATATACTGCTTTCAGCAAAAATTTTCCACCCGTGCGTTCCACCTCTGTTGAGTCCTCCATGATTATGTGGTGTGACCGTTGAGCGGCTAATGTCACGTGGGTTCAGTGGATCACAGGAGCTGATTTCTTTATTGGCTTCTGTCAGGGAAGAGAAGGAGAGCATACTTTATCAGAAGCAGAGTTTTTCAAGATTTTCACTTAAGTGTCTCCTTTTAATCCAATTAATTTGCATCAAAGCAAACCTGATGTCTATTTGACATTGAGATGTTCTCTCCCTCTTCACATCAGAAGAATATGCTAGAAAGGTTTCCTGCTCTCAGGGCCGGCCCGTGGCATAGGCGAAATAGGCAAATGCTAGGGGCGCCACTCATCCATAGGGGCGCCAAAATGTATTACTGATACTATTTTATTCACATTCATTTGAAATATTACCAAATAAAGCGCAAAAAAACGTAACTAAGTGCCCCGCATCTTCCCGGTCCGCCTCATCGATCTCCCCCGCCGAGCTACTGAAGTGCGTCAGAAATATAACGCGTGATCAGTTTAACGTTGGGAATTTGTTGTGTCGCGTCGCCTCTCGCCGCATCTAATGTAGACAGGATTGCTTTCATTTTTAAGGGTGTTGGCCGCTCGCTCCAGGTGTAGACACGGTGAAAGTTGCCTGATAATTTATGACGGATGGCCGACTTGTAGTGTCATAAAAAACAGAAGCCCTCTGATGCAGGCAAGATAAGGGAAACACTGCAAAAATGCTCTTCTTTTTCGTATTTTTGTCTTGTTTCTAGTCTAAATATCTAAACATTCTTAAACCAAGATGCATTTACTAGATAAGTAAAATTGTATTTTTTCTTAAGTGAGTTTATGCTTAAAACAAGCTAAATTATCTGCCAATGGGGTGAGAAAAATAATCTTTTTTTCTGATTAAAATCTTGTTTCATGTTTCTGTCCCAAACAGAAATAAGATCATTTTTCTCACCCCATTTAGCAGATAATTGTGCTAGTTTTAAGCTAAAACTCACTTAATTTGGATTTATTTTCCCCCAGAAAACAAGGAAAATTTTTTATCTAATGTCATTTTACTAGTAAATACATCTTGATTTAAGAATTTTTTGATGTTTGGACTGGACACAAGAAAAATTTACTAAAGAAGAAGAGCATTTTTTGCAGTGTAAAGACAGAGGTAAAGTGATGTAATGAATGAACAGTTTATTTAATTGCATAGTAGTAAAATACTAATGTACGCTAATTAATTCCAGTTTTACCTTAAACTATATGCAAGCAGCTGTTTTGGGTTCTCCAGTGGCCACAGACAGTGTATTTTGTCAAAAAATAAAAAAATCATATCTGTTTTTTTAAACGCATGTAATATCACTTTTTTAATAGCCTAATGTTTTTACTCTACAGTTGTGCAGTTTTAAGGGGACATATGGACATTTTAAAATGTATTTGCGGAAATTAGTAATGATATTTATATACAGGTTTATTTAAAATAGCAACATTTTATGTAAATTTGACATTAAATATCTACATTTCTCAGTTTAATTCATGGTGAAAACATGAATGTGCATATTAGTGGAAGTTTGCTGCCATCTACTGGAAAACAAACACTTTTGCTAGTTCTCAATAGTTTGTGCTTGTACTTGTTATTTGTGTTTAGGCTGTAATGTGGCGTAGGTGCTATTTTTGTATAGTTTAACTATCACAAGCCTTTTAAAAAAAATTAAATTATAATAATATCATGAACATAATGATGGGGTAGAATGGACTGGACATCATATAAAACAACAACAATAAAAATTAAAAAACATCAATGCATTAAAAAAATAAAACAGTACCAGTGTTTCCGCAACTTAGACTGATAACATGTAGTGCTAAACCTTGATACAAGGGGCACCAAGTAAAATCTTGCCTAGGGCAGCAAATTGGTCAGGGCCGGCCCTGCCTGCTCTAATCCAGTGTCTCTCGCCATTCACCGGATAGACACTAATATGAAGCTGTTTTTTGATGACTATGTAGGTGGCATGTCTAGGTGGTACTTGACAAGAAGAAATAGAAAACTGAATTAGTTATCTAATCCTCATTACATAATATGAATTACTCTTTCTTTTATATTCTTTAAATTTTTGCAGACTATTTTTGTTCCCAACATGCATTTATGCAACATATATTCTGTGTTTAATACAAGTTAAGCTCAATCGCCAGCGCTTTTGGAATCATGTTGATAAACAGAAAATAAAAATAACGAGTGAATGGGGCCAACTTAACACGTAAAACACTAAAATTAAAACACCTTTACAGTTTAAACAATTCAGATTATAATACAGAAGTTTAGTTTTAACAGAAGAATATGTAAGTGTTTTATAAAAATGATATTTTCTGCCTTTAAATAAAAGAAAATACTGCCCCATTTACTTCCATTGTGTGCATTGCTGTAACCTTAATTTCTGCTTTTTTAAAAGAAAAGATCAGAGATGGTTTGCAATTATTGTGCTGTCGATTATGCTTAATTTCTACAGTACTTTCATGTACTTTTAATATAGCATGTGTGGTATAAGTGACATCTTAAAGGGATAGTTCAAAATGTACTCGTTTACTCACCCTCAAGTTGTTCAAAACCTGTATGAATTTCTCTTCTGCTGAATACAAAATATATTTAGAAGAATATGGGAAACCAAACAGTTTATGGACCCCATTGACTTCCATAGTATGGAGAAAAAATATATATATATACGATGGAAGTCAATGGGGCCCATACACTGTTTGGTTACCAACATTCTTCAAAATATCTTCTTCTTTGTTCAGCAGAATAAAGAAACTCATACAGGTTTGGAACAACTTGAGGGTGAGTAAATTTTGACAGAATTGTCATTTTTGGGTGAACTGTCCGTGTTAGCCTGCACCAGACATGCACAGTGTCTTATAAGAGCAGTGTTTTTGTCAGTAGGTTGAAATTCAATAGCTTGAGGCAATCTGTATTTGCCTCATAGAATGAAGACATTCCTTTATACAGTCTATTGTGCGCAACCTGGTCTCACAGAATTCCGTGAAATGAACACGGCCCCTTAACTCAAAATCTGTGGCAGTTTCACGGAATCGCCAAAAATTCCGTGATTTGCCCACGGAAGTGATGCCTATGTAAGTCAATGACAGCAGCATCCGTGGTCCACACACGGGCTGTTACAACACCTGCGCTCCCCCAATTGACGTCGTTTTATAATTTGGAAAGTTATCGCTTTAAATATTTTACTTTAACTACTTTAAATATTTAGCTTTAAAGTGCTTTTAGCTTGATATTGCATTGTTCTGTCGTCGTTTGATCGCTAGGATAACTTCTGGTCACCCTGATTTCCGTGACGAGACCACGGAATATTCAACGGTCACCACAGATTGTTTCACATTCACTGGACGATATTGCTATATTGCTACACTTTCAGTAGGCAATTCAAGTTCTCTGTGTTTGCGATGCAATGTAACCTCATTAAACTGTGAACATCTTATCTCCCCTGATCAGTTTGTATAGCCTTTTGCTTATTGACAAATTCTGTGATGGCACCACGGATTATTCCGTGACGGGACCACGGAATATTCAACGGTCGCCACAGATTGTTTCACATTCACTGGACGATATTGCTATATTGCTACACTTTCATTAGGCAATTCAAGTTCTCTGTGTTTGCGATGCAATAGCCTCATTAAACTGTGAACATCTTATCTCCCCTGATCAGTTTGTATAGCCTTTTGCTTATTGACAAATTCTGTGACGGGACCACGGAATTATTCCGTGACGGGACCACGGAAATATTCAACGGTCGCCACAGATTGTTTCACATTCACTGGACGATATTGCTATATTGCTACACTTTCAGTAGGCAATTCAAGTTCTCTGTGTTTGCGATGCAATGTAACCTCATTAAACTGTGAACATCTTATCTCCCCTGATCAGTTTGCATAGCCTTTTGCCTATTGACAAATTCTGTGATGGCACCACGGATTATTCCGTGGTGGACACACGGATAACCGGATCACTAGAGGCAGGCTTGATCAATCAAACTCCCCATCCATCATTTTAGTGTAAATAATATTTGGACTAATTTAGAATTTTTTTATTTTTACTGAATTGACAGATAGTCATATACAGACAACGAAAACAAAAAACGATAAAGACTAATAATAAATTAATGTTAAATCGGACAATCTGTTGTCATGACGGCGACACACTTCCTTGCGCGCATCTGAGAATTTGGCGGTTTTTCGAGTCATTGCTTGGATCCCCTCTACAAATCGGTATGTATCTCAGACCTGCGTATTTACTATCTATAAATGTCGAGTTATAAGTTTTGATGCGTTTAAGATGGTTGGTATTGTTGATTGCTACATATTTGACAAGATATTGTGTCTGTAAATAGTTGTTTTCCTCAAAAAAAAACTTTTTGTCATTCTCTCAGCCTATGTAGCACCTATGTAGTTACACCAAACTTTCTGGTTAACACCTAGCAGTATTCTGAAGATATTTTCAAAGGGATTTGTAAATCATGACGGATTTATGTGACATTTTAATCAAAAAAATATTGCGATTTTTTATTTTATTTTGTTTTTCAGTATATTTTTGAATTTCCTAAGTAATGAAAGCATATAGGCCCTATCCTGAAACCCATCTGAAATTATTTTTTTATCTTGTGTGTAAACAAAATGAAAAAAATAATTTTTGGTTTTATCATATGTTCAGATTTATGTTACTGAAATTATATGCAAAATTGCGCATATTTAATGAGATAATGCCTACTTTGCATAATTAAACATACAAATTTCTAAAACTTGTAATACATTGTTTTTATATACTTGTGTAAGTAATCAACTGAGGAAGTTTCATGGTGATATCTATTATTTTAAAATTTTACCCTATTCACCTGCAGTGTCTCGCATTAATGTAGACATTATATTTTTTCTCTAATGATGCTTTCTTGTCTGTTCTACAGATTATTTGCTGTTCTACATATCTCCATATCTCTATATATATTTATACATAGAAAACAAAGGCACTTTTAAGAGCCACTCTTTCAATCTCTCTCTCTCTCTCTCTCTCTCTCTCTCTCTGTCTCTCTCTCTCTCTCTCTGTCTCTCTCACTCTGTTTTTCTCTAGTTATCCCCCCCCCCCTCTCACACACTAACACACACACACACACACATACATCTTCATATCTGTATTGTGTGTCTATTATTGTCTGTATTTTTGTATTGTGTCTGTGCACCATGTCGGAAAACCACTCAAGAGTCTTTAAAGATCCCAGTGAGGTCAGGGGCCATATGGCTGCTGAAATAAGCAAGGCCCTTTTCCGTGAGGCCAGGGTGAGAAATTTTGATAACTTTACACCCATGTCTATGAAAATCACTATTGGTATTATATTATATTACATTGTTTGTTTTTTATAGTTGATGTTGAGGTATGATGTTCTTTACATTTAATGCACATTGGAGTAGTGTAGTATTTTATAATAATTTGTAGTTTTTGTTTTGTGTTTTTTATTGTTACTTTCTTTGGAAAAAGCATCCATCAAACATAACCATAAGTTAGTTTGACATTCTATCAGAAAACATTAGTATTTTATTTTCATATAGGCTGCAATGGCAATGGAAAGCCATGTCCCTCAAAAAAGAAAGAGGACTAAGAGAAAGAAAGCAGTCGCAAGCGTGGCGGCCACAAGTCACAGACATAAGAAACGTCAAAAAGCAGAACGCCGTGCATTAGGTTTGTTGTTTCTAGCACTGTTGTTGTAGTTTAATAACGATAATTATCTAAATGTTGGTGAGTGAAAAGATGGTTTGAGCTCACTGAGCCAGATGTATGATTGAATTTTGTGAATTTTCGGGACTAAAATATATGATGCTTTAAGACCCTGATAGAATAGATAAACAAAAGTATTGGCCTTTACAGCTTCCGATGTTCAATTGAAGGGGAAGTCCCTCAGATAGAAGAAGAGCTGACTGCAAGTCTTGGTGAGTATGTCTATTTTATCACTATGACTTCCTATTCCTCCATATAAACAACTTTTCTAATGACCTTGCTAAACTTTTCCTTGATTCATTGTTGTTGATGTCTCACACTTCTTCTCCACCTAACATTAAAAGTGGTTTGTGTTTGTATTTTGTTGTTGTAGACATGAATGTGAAATTCAGATTTTTGACAATTCAGCACTTTTTTTCAGTGCTTTTGCAGAGGAGTTAATTCTTGCCTAGTTTGGGAAGTGATAGACACTCCAACTCTTCATTTCAAACTGGTCTATTATCGGAAGCATATTACATGATTTGTGATAACATTGTGATACAATGGTTCGTGATACCATGAGCAAGTCCATATACAGGACATTAAACCAACATTGAATGGACACTGTAGTGTGTGGCTAGGTCAAAGTCGGATTTTAAGTCATAATTATTTTTGTACCATTCCGTATTAAGTCATTTTTATCTATTGTGCCTTCACTCAATCGAAGGGTTGTTTAACAGTTATTTATATATTTTCATTTATTTTCAGAAACACGTCTTCAAGAGTTGAGGGACACTCTGGACTCAGTTGAGGTTAATGTGGCAGCAAAAAAAACAGAATGGGCACAGCGGCAGCTACACGCTGATACAAGGGCAAAAGCAGCAAGGCCAGTGCTGCTCGATGCTAAACTGTCCGCTGAAAGAGATGTCAACGAAAAATGCCACAGGTGTGGCACTGGAGAGGCAGTAATTAGGTGCCTGGATTGTGTGCCACTGGACATGGAATGTCTATGTGGAGGATGCGACTTGGAGGCTCACAAAAAGAATGTGTTCCACGGCAGGGAGGCACTATTCCATGGCTACCTGGAGCCTATTCCCCCCACAAAGGCTGTGGTGATGGGTGAAAATGGTCAGCCTCACTTTTGTGAGCAGGGTATGTATTTATTATCAATTACTGTTGACTAGTAAAGAGTTATTACACACATATTCTTGGTTGATAGACTTTGTCAGTGGAAAAGGTTTAAACTCTTAATTTGAATCACTCTTTGACTGAAGAAAATGTTTTTATTTGTCTTTGACTATGAAACGTGCTATTAGTAAGAAAACAGTGATAATGGCATGGTAGAGTTGTCTATTTTGTAGATGTTGGTTTTGAATCACTAGTATGACAAGTATAGATACACCTTCTCGATTGAGGAAAAATGTAACAACCTCTTTGCATTGCAGTATGTCAGTTGCCATTGCCTGCACGTAGGGCAATATGTGAGTGCACCCATGAGATTGAGGTCACCTCTGGCAAGCATATTTCTGTGGTCACCATGAATGGTAACTTTGGAAAGTCCTGCTTTTTGTTTTGTTGTACCGCAGAAGTTAACAATTGCAATCAAGGCAAAGATTTTATCTTGAGAAATATACCAATTACCAAATGTTAATGCCATATCAAATACTACAATGAATGTATAATGGTCAGTTGAGTTGGAAAAAGTTGATTCTGTGAAACACATGTTTAATGTGTCTCTTTTTTTCACAGGACGATATGATTTCTGTTTGCCTCGTAAAGTTTGTCCTACCTGTTTTGTGGAATGGACCCCAGGGGTGAAAGAGCTCCTTAGGTACCGTTACTGGCCAAGCACAACAAACTGCCAGACACTTTATAGTTTTGATGTCTTCGAAGCTTATGCTCACATTAAAGTATTGGCTCCTTCGATGTCAAGGCATGCCTTTTTAAAGCTACTGGAGCACCGTTCTGCTCAGGCTGGAAGGGTAAATCTGCTTGAATCATTGTAACACATAATCATATTACTGTATCTGTAATATTGTAATATTTATTTTCTGTAAACCCTAATAATTATTTTTATGTCATAGCCGGGGAATGTCTGTGCAGACACGTTCCAGAAAAGCTTTTTCGAATATTGTTTTTGCAAGCACACAGAAGAGGTGATGTGTGAAGTAAATTATTTTTATTGTCCAGCATGTCACCCAGACATGTTGGCAGTGTGTTGTGATGGCAATCGCAAACATTATCGCTTCAAAAAATCAGGGGGGTATGTTAATATTACACAGGCATTAATGTCAATATCAAAACCACAGCATTGTCATAGAAATAGTTGCATGTAGAGTAATAAATGTTTGGTCAGTTAAAAGTGCATTTTTTTGTGATCAATTTTAATGGACAGGAATGAGGAACCCTCTTTGTACAAGGGGTTATTTCTTGCCAAAGATGAGGAGGTATCAGCCTTTCTTAACAATGTCAGAGGCAGCAGCATGACAAGAGTATGTCTAATATTGAATATTAAGACAGTATATCTACTGCTTATGTTTGTGTGTCTTTTGTTTTTTCTATTTGTTAAGACGAGTGATATCTGACTTAACAGGCAGATAACAGTGGAACATGTGGCATTTCAAGGTTCAGGGCGAGTAAGGAGACGTCAAAAAAATCATCGTCCAAAATAGATGAAGAGGGGATACAAGTGGCAGTCTGCAGGTATGTGGGTAGATCAGAAGTGTGCAATTGTACAGATACCACTTGTCACACGCTATGTAAACTCATTTTTGGATAAATGTTTCTTTAGGAAAACTGTGCCTTTAGTTGTTGTGTTTTATTTATATATATGTATGTGTGTATATATATATATATATATATATATATATATATAAAAATATATATATATTTTTAATGTAGATTTCCAGAATGAGAACCAAGCCCTGAGGGAGGACAACCAAGCCCTGAGGGAAAGCAATGCACAAGCAGGTGAGAACATGCACTCTTTCTTAAATTTTACTTTTTTGACTGTGATGTAGGTCCAAAATTACCAAATGCCTTTCATTTTGTAGCTTCGGATGGCAGCGGCTCACTTCAAGAGCAGGTGAAGCAAGTGAAACAATGTTGATGACGTTTGCTCGTACTGGGCAATCAGGTACAACTTGCAAACAACACCTGTGGTTGTTGGTTTAATTCCCACTGGGGCCACCTGTACATGTAGTAGACCTAGTTGTAAATGTCATAGTTTAGTAGTTGAGGGACCAGGACTGACTGCTTTATTCTTTTATTCTGTGAACCCCTGTAGGTGCAGATCAGACCCTAATGCTGCGACGTCTTGGAGAGTTTGGCGATGTTGTGCGTAACAACAAAATGGACACTATGCGGCAACATTTCAGTGCCAATGTGTCTTTTGGAGAGTTATCCCTGCCAGGGGGTCTGTTACTCCCCCTAGACAACCCATTTGGCGTTGCTTGACAACAGTTTGAGGCAGGATAAAGAGCTCCAGGAACGATTTGTAAGTGTGCTGATTTTGTTTATAATGCTGTAGGGTAATCTAAAAAGTAAAATTTAAGATTGTACACTGCATATTCTACAGTGTGAATCCACAGCCTGTCAAATTATATTATATTTATGTATGAGAAGCTTCAGAGATATGTAATTTGTAACACTTTTTTGTATTTTCAGCTTCGGTTTTTGGCAATTAAATGTGGGAGGGACCTAAAAACAACCGTGTGGCGAATACTTCAGAGTATCTTCTCTAATCACCTTTCCATTAATACAACCTGGACGGGTGTAGGGGATAAAGCATGTTTTAGAGACATGTTCCTGAAGACCATTGTTCAAAGTAATATATATATATATATATAGAAATATATAAATTTGTTATATATTTAAGTAGATGTGTGTGGCCTTATGCCATTCAAATGGAATGACAGATCTGTATTTTCTACAGGAGCCATCCGGAAGAACCCGGCAACCCAGGATGCCACTGATGAGGCGGTCCAGGTTAACGTTATGCGTTACCTGAAAGGAACATCTGATCGTGAAGGTGGAAAAAGACGCCGCACAGCTGAGAGGGACCCACAGCCGACCTCTTACACCTAGGCTGACTACTGACACCTGGAACCCTTTCTTTATCCTGCAGTCAGTAACATCAAGACCCCTAAAGAAGCCAGAAGTTTCAGGCTACACTCACCCAATCCACACTGTTCACTGTGGAAATTATTATTTTTTTTTAATTCCCTGTGACACTGCCTTGAAGGCAGCTCCTTGGATAGATATGGGATGGCGAGGTTGTTTGTCCTTTATATAGGCGCACAAGAAATCACTGAAGATAAGCCAATTTGCGCTGCCTCATTCTGGAGGTCGGGGAAAACCGGAGAACCCATAGTCAGGCTTGTTATAATGGTCTGTTCTACTACTGTTCTATTCTTCTCCAGAGCTTTACTCTAAATTATTACCATTTATCCTATTGTTAGAAATGGCTTGTTAAATGTGATGTTATACCTCGATTTATTTGGTATCCTGCACATTCTTTGGTACCAAATATCCTCATTATTTGATATAATGTTTAATGGTAATTCTTTTCATCCCAGAGCTGACCTCTTTGTTATTAACAAATATTGTAAGTGTTATAATTTGCTTGTAAGGCTGTTTTTTTTTTTTTTTTTTTAAACCAAAATTTAATTGGAAACATGCAGGTTGTTTAGTAAAAATGTTTTTTTTTTTGTGTTATTTATAGGCATATTTAAGCTTATTTATTGTCTGTTATTTATATATCATCTTATTTATATTTAATTTATATTATCTTGTATCATTGACAGTTACTGTACTTTGAAATGTGGAATAAAAATGCCAAATGGGAATTTATCTGGTTTGTTCAATTATTATCCATCATAAACTGCATGTTACAAATATATGAATAATAAATAAATAAATATATATTATTTATTACACAATAAGCGGAGGCAGATCGCTCGAAAATAGCGTTTGCCTCCGACGGGCCGCCTTTTGGTATAAAGGCGGCGGAACGGCGGTTTGCCTGCGGGCCGGCGGTGGAACGAAGGCGGTAGGAAGCCGGCTGCCGCTTTTAAAAAGCGGTGCGCCGTCAAACGTGTTTGCGATTACGCAATTCTGACGCTTCTACAGCCGCCGGATCACCGCCGGTGGTCCGCCGACTCATTGCTATCTGGGAATGTATCTGTTATATATTAGGACTTTTTCTCTTTTTTTTTTTTTTACCTGAAACGACCAAAAGGGCCTTTCGGACTCAGTCAGCCCATTCTTGTTCATGGAAAAGTAATGGAGAAGACCGAAAGCAGCAACAGCAAATATTTGCAATGGTAAGTATGTGTTGGTTTGAACTCTTTATCAAGCATTTGTTATTTCTTAAACATATTCTTACAAACCCCATGGCTCAATCAGTGAGAACATGTTCTCAAAGTCTTAATAATTCACAAGATTTAACAAACTGTCAAATTCATATGATACTCGTACATATTTGTACAAATACTCATACATAATCCTGCAGCTTTTACTCCGACTCCTGCCATTGGCTACAGCCTCAATTCCTGTACATATTTATCATGATTTTTGTAAATCAGTTGCTCCCCTTCTTGGAAAGCAGTCCCAGAAAGAAAAGTTTATATTAGGTCCAATGTATTCTTTAAAATGATTACAAATTGGGCCATTGGGGAGGTCTCTTCACACCTCATGACCTACCTCTGTTTGCAAGAGCGGAAATGCTCACATAACATCAGATATTCAATTATTTTGTCATCAGTTGCACTGCTGATAACGTCCTGTTTGCATGTAAATAATTTACGTGATCAAAAGATTAAGTGAATAATCAACATTTTTAAACAAATTCATATGTGCTATTAAAAATATACTTTTAATAATGGAAATGCACACCTATCAGTGAACTTGTTACATAAATGTATTTAACATTTAATTATACAACACTTTTTAAAGAAAGAAACAGTTATGTATGAAATCACAACTTGCATGCAATGTAATGAAATTTCCTTTCTTTCTGTTCTTTCTGCAGGATTACTTGCAGATTACTTTTATGAGCCAACCCTCACAAGAGCTACTACTAGTTAGTTGTAGTGAATCTTGCCGTAATCAGGTAATTTTGATGTCCAATTGATGTCATTATTCATTTCAAAATATATTGATAACACCAACTGAGAGAATGAACTCAGTGCCAGACACTCTGGACCCCACCCCACCCCCCCCACCCCCCCAAATGGTTTAGTCCGCCCATAGACGGCAGACGGCGGCAAACAAGTAACGCAGTGAGTATAAAGCCTTGGTGCCTGATCATGCTGCGCAAAAAGCCCAAGTTGCACTGTAAAAAATGGCTGTGAAATCTACAGTTATTTACTGTCGATTTCACAGTAACAGTACTGTAAACTATTTTTACAGTAGAATATTGTAAAGTTTACAGTAAGACCGTAAAAAACACAGTAGTCCAAGCATTACAGTTGAAATCACAGTAGTCAAAGCATTACTGTAAAAAAATCACAATTTAGCCACTATAGTACTGTAAATAGTAAAGTAAACTACTGTAATTTTTTCTTTTTTTATCATATCTTTCTTTGTACCCCTTTCACATGGACGGCCCCAGATTATTGTTGTTCAGAATTCATGTCCGGAATATGATATAAATACTCAAAGGTGAGCTTTAAGTAAAAGTGTAATATTAATAAATTAAAATGTGTCATGTAACTTGTACTCTGATGCACCTGCTGCAGCTTTCTATTCCATACAATATATATATATTTTTTTAAGAATTCACATAAGATTCCAAGAATATTTTTTGTTTTGTTTTGTAAATGGGTGTTTGGGTGTAAATGGGTGTTAACAGGGCAATAAAATATTTGATAAGCCTTATCTTAAACTTCTCCAAAGTCTCCCCTGACATGGTTTATAATTTTTTGAGATATCCTCAGATTTGAAATTAAGCATGATCATTGGTTATAAGTTGCAATAGTATATTCACATAATTATGTATATTAATATTAAAATATTAATATTTTTTATACATTTAATAAATATATTCTTAATAATTGTTTTTATTTTTGAGCTTATATATCTCAATATTAATAACATCTGATTAATTTTGAGTTTTGAACTTCTACTTCGGAAGCAGGAGAGATAAACGTGCAAGTTTCCAGAGCTGTTTCTGAGCTGCTGGGCGAAATCAAAGCGCCGGCAGAGTGGGCGGGGCTTACCCAGTCTAGAAAGATCTAGAATCTGTGTGGGGAAAAAGCGCGAAAGAAAAGCAGCACTTGAATTTCTGTCTCGTCGTCAGTGACAGAAAAGCTCCGTTAATTCTCAAATTTACGTTTCTTTACACACTTTGTTTCTTTACACACGCTTTGTCTTGTGGTTGTATTTATTTTGTTTTCGTCTTTGTGTTGATTTCTTTAACTTTTTGCCTGAGAGGAATTCAGCGAAAACGTTTCCGTGAGAGCTCCAACGGAGACGTTTTCACAGCCTTTAACGTTAATGTATTTTTCCCACCCGTGGCCTCTGCCGAAGTTTCCATCTTGGAATCGCGGATCCTTCAACTGCTTATCGGGACTTCCAGAAAATCAGTAAGTAACTTTACCATCACTACTAGGAGCAAAAAAAAAAAAAATAAATTCAGTGCCACACCCTTGCAGGCTTAATGTCGAGCCCTGGTTTTTTTGGGACAGTAATGTGATATAATCTGCAAAGTCTAGGTCGTCCAGTTGTGTAAATGGGGTCCATTGGGATCCCGTTGCGCCTCTAGTCGACCTTCGAAGAGGAATGGTAAACAAGAAAGTAACGTTACACTGCCTTGACTAACTCCTGTTGAGATGTGAAATGTATGGAAGCAAATTAGAGACATAATTATTTGAAATTTAACAGCCACTGAATACTTAGTTTTGAAATATTTTAGTTTTAAAAACTTTTATCTGAACTTCTTTTGCTCTGAATTCACCCCTTTGAAATTATTTTACTTTGGAAACCATTCGAATTTACCTCTCAACCTGAATTTCGATTAATATTTTTCAATGCTCACAAATTCAGATACAAAAAAAAAATCAACTTGCAGAATTTCAGATAAAATAGATTCAGGTTGATTAAATTTGATTGCTCAAATTCAGATCTCAAATTTCAAGTTCATATTTTTCAAAGAAAACTTCAGTTTAATTCGACTGCTCAAATTCAGATCGAAAAATTCAAGTTAAATATTCAGACGGTAACATCCGGGATACCCAGGATAGGAAAAACAGTTGAGCGCCTATCAGAGCACGACGACCTGTCTGTCGTGATGACTCGTGATCCAATCATCCAAGAAGACGATCGGCACGGAGGGTATTAAGATGTCTTCCAGGGGAAATGAAGTAAGTTTGCTGTTTATGTACAATCAGACTCAGGGCTCGACAGAAGTATGTTGTTGCTAATTATGTTTGGAACACATAGCTATGGTTTGTGTGAATCGTCTCTCTTTGTAGACAGTCAGCTAGGTAACACGTTATAAGCTAACGTTACTGAGAATGAGCGCTCAATGCGTACTCTAATAACCAATAATAACACACACACACACACACACACACTCTGGACGCTCGTGGTGTTTTCAGCGTTTCACTGTATGAGGACATGATGTAGGCTACATGTGAACTTCATGACAGAGCTGCTATGAGAGTCAGTTCACGAGAATCTCACCAATTCTTTTGATAAAACTATCGTCATTCATTTGTATCATATACACACAGAACTAGTGTCTTTACGACAACCTGTCAAAATAAAAGCTCGGTATCGCGAGGAAATTATAACAGAAATATATTGCGATTACACAGTAGAGAAGAGTATAGTCTACTTCAAGTAACTTTAGGCATAATAATACAGTAGTTTATTAAAACACACAGAAACTCAAATGTCTATAACCCACCGAAATAAAGGTCCGGTCTAACTCAAAGAAATTATGAAAGAAATTGCACAGTAAAATGTACTTTAAAATAATAATAATAATAATAATTTAAGATACTTTAAAAAAAAAAAGGAATATCACACAAGTTTTCATACAGGTTTTAATTCAAACAGTAAACTTGCCAAAACATTAACATTAACACCAAAAAACACAATTTCTAAAATTTAATTTGTATTTTGTGCCTATAATGTTTAAAAAAAAAAAATGTTGTGTGTGAAAATTGTCAGCTGAATACGGTGTATCACGGTATACTCACTACAAAAAACTAGACTACTACACCACTGAGTATAACGTAACGTTACAGCGGGCTATCCTTGATGCACATTGATACAAATCATAAACTAATCCGGTAAGTTTTTAAAGTCCTTTTATTGACAAAGGACAGATTAATTAAAAACTGTAAGATAATATTGTAATCAAATAATTATACTTTTGTATAGGCCTATTCAGCATACCATCTTTATTTAATAGTGCTTTGACATACTAAATTACTTTTTGATTGCTTCTAAAAATGACAGTAATAATCCAGGGTTTTAGAAATTGCTGTATTTCATTTTGCAGTTGTTAAAATTCAGATGTTTTTTCAAAAGCTTACCTGTGAAAAAGCAAACAACTAACATTTTCTCTAAGTTATATTTATCTTTTTTGTATGTGTGTTTTCCTACAGCTACAACATTGTCATCTTTGGTGGCATAGATGGCTTTTCACGGAAGGTAAGCACAGTATTCAGTGATAAATACACAGTACACATTTGTCATTCTTTTATACATTTGTGTTTCATCCAAGTAGTAAAACTGCATTGTACTGCAGATTATGTATCTTGGTGCAGCTTCCAACAGCCTTGCTGCAACATCCCTGGCATTCTTCGAAGAATCTGTGGAGAAGTTTGGTTTCCCTCTTAGGTAAGTATTTTACTTAGGAATGTTTAAGTTTTACAGTCATGCTTGAATGGTTTTAAACCTCTTTGAAATAACCAAAAGTACACTTTTGTGTGGTATTTTCCTAAAACACTGTTTCTATATTTGTATAAATTGTATAAAGATCATGCGGTACTTCAGGAGCCATTTATACAGGTTGTCTTTCGAGAGTACTCTCGTGTTGTACGGGAAAACCTATTATGGAAATTATCCATAATTTTTCATTTCTTGTCAACACATTGCAACAGCAAGCAGACCTAGGTGAGCTGGCTCGCGCGCCCATTGGCTGCTCTGCGGCAACCTATCGACGAGCCGCCAGTGATGTCAGCACCATGGCAGGTCATGTCCCACCGAAATAGGCGTGGCTTATGGCTATAAATACCGGGCTCGGATAAGCTAGCTTACGCAACACTCGTTCCCGCTTCTAGAGAGAACCGAGGTTATGTTAGTAACCGAGACGATTTCAGTTATTGTTGTATGACTGTATAGATCTTTTTTTTTTGTGTTAAAATCTATATAGATATAATGGGGTACCCTTTATAACTAAGTTAAAAGCATGCATCATGTTCCACATTAATGTTTTGTTGAGATGTATATAAAAAAATAACTCTTGTAAATGTTACTCTGTTTCAAGGGTACGGGCTGATCAGGGTGTGGAAAATGTAGACATTGCACGCCTCATGTTTACAGTCCGTGGCACTGGAAGGGGCAGCTTCATATCCGGCAAGAGTGTTCACAATCAACGGTCAGTCCAAAACTTCAGATAATGCTAGCTGAAAGATACCACCTCACTGCTGCCATGCAAGAACATTATTATTTGCTAAAAATACAGTATATCAGCTTGCAGCAGGACAACTATTTGAGGAGTGTGAGCTGAAAGTCTCCAGTGGAAGCTGCTGTCAGTTAAAGGGTACTGAATAGCAACCTCCTTGCAAATTCAACAGCCTTTTTCTTGCTGCAAAAAAATAAGTTAGTTTTTTGGTGGGCAATGGGTCTGGAATTACATCTGTATGTCACTTCTGTTTTGATAGAATGCAGTGAAATTATATTCCATTAAACATGGTTTCTTCTTCTAAACAAATAAAGTAGATAAAGAAAAACACAATTATGCATTGAACAATCTGATGAATTTTCCCTGTACATAAGTTTAAAGGTTCCTATTGAACTTCACTATTTTCCAGAATCGAGAGGCTTTGGAAAGACCTGTGGGTAGCTGTCACAAACATCTACTATGATGTTCTCCACTACCTTGAAGAAGAGGGCTTCCTCAACATCGCCAATGCTACACACCTCCTCTGTTGCCATTATGTGTTCCTGCCACGGCTGCAAGATTCCCTGGACACTTTCCGCTGTGGCTGGGACAATCATCCAATAAGAACAGAAGGCCATATGATGACCCCTAATCAGCTGTGGGAGCTGGGCCGAATCCATCACCCAATTCAAGGCCCAGAAAATATGGAGGTATGTACCAAATGTACAACTTGAATGCTTTCAATAGTATACATTTTTGCTTTCAAACATTAGTTATGAAGACAATGCACGTTTGTCAATACTCCCTTACCAAAGGCTGGCCTTAAAGGAATACTTCACTGATCAGCATTAAACTTTGTATCCGTAGTATCCTGGTAGTATTTTCGGACAAAAGTGCGTCGGTCCCTCATATCCCACTGCGACGAGAAGTTCTCATCGCAAAGGAATATGAGGAAACGACGCACATTCGTTTGAAAATACTATCGAGATACTACGGATACAAAGCCTTACGCTAATCGGTCAAGTATTCCTTTAAGTTAATAAATATTTAGCCAAGTGGTTTACAAAAGTGTAGGTTACAGTAAGTGCCATAAAGCCATTAGGATAAATAATACTGCAAACAAGTAAGGTTTTTCTATTTTGCTTTGATAGGGTATGGATATTCCTCACATTGAGTGGGAAAACAGTGGACTTACTGCTGATGGCTACTCCAGTGTCATCGTCCCAGACACAGAAAGCCCACTGACTGATGGACAAATGGCAGCTTTAAGAGAAGTTGTTGACCCAAGAGCTATATCCCAGTCCTTTGGCTGTGATATCTATGTTGCTGCTGTTCAATTTTGTGAGCATGTTCTATCTGAAAACTGAGAGACACACGCATGCCCCCCTTGTTTCTGTTCTGTTTGAAACTCAGGGCAAGCGAACTACCAACATTTACAGGACATAAATACATTTTAGGCATTTCTTATAATTGTTTTGAGTTTTATGAACAGGCCTTTATACTGTACAGATGTAAACAACTTAAACTGGCAATAAAAACCCTTTAAGACTGGTAGCAGCTGGTAATGTGTCTATTTGAGCAAACGCCCCACAAATTAATCAGTACATGAGTTGTACTGAAGAGCAAACGTCCCAAATTAATCAGTACATGAGTTGTACTGAAAATCAAACTGACCCTGCATCACAATATACATATTTTTCTTGTATAACCGGTGGATTAAACATGCACTATTTTCATATTTAGGACGTTATGAAGTAAATCAGACTGAAAACTGTTGCTTAATTGCAGTCAAATGACCCTTAAAAGCACAGATGGGTGTTAAGATAATCAGTGTCATGTCTTTATAGAAGTTATTTGGTACCAAAGATTGGAAAAGCATGTTTGCAAAAGCAACAAAGGTTATAGTGGATTTGTTCTAGGCATTGAACATTCACTCTGGAGACAGATGCATTCCTGCATAAGATGTTAAGCACAGCTAAATAAAACAGGCATCATGAGTTAATCTATGAGTTTCCATCATTCTAATCTGAAATAATAAATGTCAATCAATGATGAATTTTTATGTAATGAAAACACTGATGGATCTGTCATGAACACAATGATACATTTATTATAAGTAACTCACAGACAAACACTGATGAAGCAATCTGAGAACAGCAGCGGCAACAAAATATAAAAATACACTTCATCCAAATATTTCTGTGCTTAACTGCATTTGTACATTACTAAAATAACACTTAACTTTACTTAACTTTTTTTAAAAGGACGTTAGCTTTGAAGTTGCTACATTGCTATTGCTAGCAGGCTGCATGCCAATTAATACAATTATTCAAACCCCTATACTGTATATATCCATCAAAAAACAATGAACTTTATATTCGTAATTTAGCATATTAATATGCAATCATTTAAACATTTAACATTAACATATGGCGTTATTCACCACTGCTTTGTCCCTATACAAGACCAAATCCTGTTTGGCAAGTGGCAATACAAGCCAGGATGTCATTTTTAAAGGATGCATAGTCCTTGTAATGTCCTGGGATTCGCAGGGTCTCAAAACAGGTGGAGGCTGTTGGGAAGCTGCCTTTAACTACCTCAATGGATAGGTTATTCCTTGGCATAATCTCCCACCCTGTCCAGAATTTCAACAGGTCAGTCAATTCATCAGGTGATGCTGTGGATTAAACAAAATGGATCAAATGATAGGTTGCTACAAATAATGAAAATAATTTAGAAAATTTAAATAATGTTTAGTATTCAATAAATGTATCATAGTAGCTCTTATGTAACAAATAAAGCAGTTTCTTGAACAGAAATACCATAACACCATATACCCTGGTGAAATGTCAAAAAGGTATGTAAAAATCCTATTAATAAAGCTGTGTGCGAAGAGTGTGTGGTTATCTACTCTTTCTGTCATATATACAGGTGTGCATCTGAATAGAAGGTTTTGGTGGCTGATTGCCTGACCTCTCATTTTGGCCTATTTGCCTCCGTTCCCTGCAGTATAGTAACCAAAAATAATCATTAATCACAGATTTGAAAAATATCCATGTGAACAGATTTAAAAATGTTTTTTAAACACTTAACCTTATATCCTGACTGCTGCAAGGAACATCACTAACGTTACTGGCTGCACATCCTCCCCTTTCAGATTCGGTCAATAAGGACATTAAGTGCCTGGCTGATCTTAACAGCTCAGCATGACTAGTACCCTGTCAACACAAACATCATACAGAAAATACAAAATAACATCACAAGAGAGAAAAAAAGGTTTAAACCCACTGACCATACGACTGATGTTAAAGCTACAGTGTAATCTGCATAGAGAGCTGTTTATATGACAAATAGCCCGCTGTAACGTTACGTTATACTCAGTGGTGTAGTAGTCTAGTTTTTTGTAGTGAGTATACCGTGATACACCGTATTCAGCTGACAATTTTCACACACAACATTTTTTTTTTTTAAACATTATAGGCACAAAATACAAATTAAATTTTAGAAATTGTGTTTTTTGGGGGAAAAAAACGGTGTTAATGTTTTGGCAAGTTTACTGTTTGAATTAAAACCTGTATGAAAACTTGTGTGATATTCCTTTTTTTTTTTTAAGTATCTTAAATTATTATTATTATTATTATTTTAAAGTACATTTTACTGTGCAATTTCTTTCATAATTTCTTTGAGTTAGACCGGACCTTTATTTCGGTGGGTTATAGACATTTGAGTTTCTGTGTGTTTTAATAAACTACTGTATTATTATGCCTAAAGTTACTTGAAGTAGACTATACTCTTCTCTACTGTGTAATCGCAATATATTTCTGTTATAATTTCCTCGCGATACCGAGCTTTTATTTTGACAGGTTGTCGTAAAGACACTAGTTCTGTGTGTATATGATACAAATGAATGACGATAGTTTTATCAAAAGAATTGGTGAGATTCTCGTGAACTGACTCTCATAGCAGCTCTGTCATGAAGTTCACATGTAGCCTACATCATGTCCTCATACAGTGAAACGCTGAAAACACCACGAGCGTCCAGAGTGTGTGTGTGTGTGTGTGTGTTATTATTGGTTATTAGAGTACGCATTGAGCGCTCATTCTCAGTAACGTTAGCTTATAACGTGTTACCTAGCTGACTGTCTACAAAGAGAGACGATTCACACAAACCATAGCTATGTGTTCCAAACATAATTAGCAACAACATACTTCTGTCGAGCCCTGAGTCTGATTGTACATAAACAGCAAACTTACTTCATTTCCCCTGGAAGACATCTTAATACCCTCCGTGCCGATCGTCTTCTTGGATGATTGGATCACGAGTCATCACGACAGACAGGTCGTCGTGCTCTGATAGGCGCTCAACTGTTTTTCCTATCCTGGGTATCCCGGATGTTACCGTCTGAATATTTAACTTGAATTTTTCGATCTGAATTTGAGCAGTCGAATTAAACTGAAGTTTTCTTTGAAAAATATGAACTTGAAATTTGAGATCTGAATTTGAGCAATCAAATTTAATCAACCTGAATCTATTTTATCTGAAATTCTGCAAGTTGATTTTTTTTTTTGTATCTGAATTTGTGAGCATTGAAAAATATTAATCGAAATTCAGGTTGAGAGGTAAATTCGAATGGTTTCCAAAGTAAAATAATTTCAAAGGGGTGAATTCAGAGCAAAAGAAGTTCAGATAAAAGTTTTTAAAACTAAAATATTTCAAAACTAAGTATTCAGTGGCTGTTAAATTTCAAATAATTATGTCTCTAATTTGCTTCCATAGAAATGCCTCTGTCAGCTGGCCTTTATGTATGATCTACATTGCTCACTGCACTTACAGTTATTCATTAATGTGTACATATTGTCCCATCCCTAACTCCTATACTCATGTTCATAGGTTTTTAGTCAGGATTAATCCTGACTCCAACAAGTGCACTGCCAAGGAGCAGATGAGCAAAACGACTGGGAGAGTGGTGAAGCGGAAGACTTCATACATGAACCCCCATGTAATCTCCTTCATCAGGGACTTCACAGAGTTCTATTTGCTAACTGACTAGATACAGGTGAGGTTCTGAAAATAGCTTTAATAATAATTATAATATAATTAATAATATAGGTATATGTGGGTATAATATAATTAATCATAATTTGATAATAATAATAATTATGGATGCACCGATACCGGTATCGATATCGGGCCGATACTGAGTTAAATGTACTCGTACTCGTAAAAAGGTTTTTTTTTTTTACTCCAATACCAACAACCGATACCAGGCGTGTAAACAGTGTCTGTGTTTAGAAAAAGAAACACTGACAACAGAGGGCATAATGGGGATAAAAAAAAGGCAGTCTATGAAGTAAATCTATCTTACTAGTGGAATATTAAACGAAATATAGTAACATAACATTGCTTTGGTGTGCGAGCTGATAAGAGAAAAAACGTGGCGTGGATTGAGCGTGCAGCGGGACAGACGCGTGAGCTGGTCGAGTGCATCCGTTTAACCAGACGTCATTGGAAAGTTTGTAGTTCAGTCAGATGTAAATGGCAAAGAAAGGTTAAGAGAGACGAGAGAGAGACTTGTTGATTGCTCTTGATTGACTAAATCATATATATGTAAAACATAAACTATTACCTTATTTATTAGGGCTGGGTAAAAAAAATAGATTTTTTTATTTTAATCGATTCTCATTTTTACAAAACTGACATTGATTCTTATTGAGACATTTTCATTGAGACATCAGTAGCTATATTACTAATATCAGTGATACACGCCTTCATTCATAAAAATATTCCATTAACATGTAGGGCTGGGTACCGAAGCTGGTATTAAACGGTTAGTTCACCCAAAAATGAAAATTCTGTCATTAATTACTTACCCTCATGTCGTTCGACACCCGTAAGACCTCTGTTCATCTTCAGACACAAATGAAGATATTTTAGTTGAAATCTGATGGCTCTGAAAGGCCTCCATTGGCACAATGCACTTTACACTCAAGACCCATAAAAGGTACTAAAGATGTCGTTACAAAGTCCATCTCACTACAGTGGTTCTACAATAACTTTATGGAGTGACGAGAATAGTTTTTGTCCGCAAAAAAACCCTTCAATAACGACTTATATAGTGATGACCGATTTGAAAACACTGCTTCATGAAGCTTCGAAGCGTTATGAATCAGTGAGTTGATTCATGATTCGGATCGCGTGTCAAACGGCTGAAATCACATGACTTTGGCGATCCAAATCGCTGAATCGACTCACTGATTCATTACGCTTCGAAGCTTCATGATGCAGTGTTTTGAAATCGGTCAGCACTATATAAGTCGTTATTTAGGTTTTTTTTGCACACAAAAACTATTCTCGTCGCTTTATAAAGTTATTTTAGAACCACTGTAGTGAGATGGACTTTGTAACGACGTCTTTAGTGTCTTTTAAGGGTCTTGAGAGTGAACCGTGCATTGTGCCAATGGAGGCCTTTCAGAGCCATCAGATTTCAACTAAAATATCTTCATTTGTGTTCTGAAGATGAACAGAGGTCTGACGGGTGTCGAACGACATGAGGGTGAGTAATTAATGACAGAATTTACATTTTTGGGTGAACTAACCCTTTAAACGGGCCCCGGGCCTGAATTTTGAAAGACCGTTGTATCGATAAGCTCGGACGTTATCGGTTCTGCTGTCGGTACTTAGAAAAATACATGTAATGTTATTATTGCTATAAAGATGTTTTTATCTCGCCAGCCATTTCTATATACCATAATATTAAACCATTTGTCTGTGATGCATTTTTGCTATTCGCAGTCCAAGAGAGAGAGCGAGATCTCCACAGTGCACACAACATGACATGAATAACTTCAGCTTTAATAAGCATTAATCTATCTATGATAAACTATGCAGCGTTATTTTAAATTTGATTACTTTACTAGAATTATTTTTAGACCAGAGATTCCCAAACTTCAGAGTGGTAAGGCCCCTCAAAAACATAGCAAGGGCAAGGGTGCCCGAGAGGAGCGCCTCTGAGTTCGGCTGCACTCGAACTGTGCCGCGATTCGCGTGAACATTGTGAGAAACACGGACTCGGTGCACTCTTGTTCAGAAAAGTTTTAGTTTTAGCAGATTATAATGTATTTAGTTCAATAAAAATAAAACATGTAAGGGATGATAGTGTTGATGATTTACCTTGGATACGAGCGAGAGCGAGCCTGCAGTGTATTCGCGCATTGCGAGGGCAATCAGGGCAACAAATTAATGGCAATCCACTGTCTCCTCAAGAGTCCCTTTGCAAGCATGCAGCAGAAAGCCGCCTTCATCCGACTAGGGATGAAATGGTATGGAAATTTCACATCACGATTATAGTTACCCAAATTATCACGGTTATCAATGTTATCACGGTTTTGTTCAAATGAGATGAAAGTGTTCAAAAAGAACAGATGCACTTAAAACATTTCAACAAGTTAACAACAAATAACTAAAGCAGCTCTATGCACTTTTTTAAGCTAGATTCTCTTCTGTGGGATTTCCTTTCTTATAATGGCCGTCGTCAATAGCAATGCATAACGCATAAATAATAATAATTTTGTGTAAATATAATCTCTAATATTATCTCTGATGAGAATATTGCTTGAGAATATATTTACAGTGTTCAGCAATAAATCTAGCATATTATGTGTTAGAGCCCAAACAGTATCCTAGTGCAGGGGTGGGCAACAGTTTTAGTCTGAGGGCCACAGTTACTTTGGCAAAGTAAACGGAGGGCCACACTTTGGACAATTGCAATTAAACATAGTTACATGATTAAATCGTACAAATTAATTAAATGCAGATATGTATAAGGCTACAGTTACTTTGACTTTTATCAGCCTATTTCAAGGCCTGAAATATATTTTTGCTAGGCCTGTCTGACATAGGCTACTCTAAGGTTACAATAACTGGATTTACTTAAAAGGATTCATTTACTACACTACCCTGAATATTGTTCAACTGTCATTCATACCAGCTGTAGCTATTCAAGATCGAAAACTATTAACAAAACTGCAAATGTATGTGTGCAGGTTACATTAACATACAGACTTAAGGCAATCTGGCTTGGAATTATCAAATTTAATTGGGGATACCTTCATCGCTGAATGAAAAACATATTCAACTTATTTCACTTGTTATTATTCCTTTTTTTTGTAATTTCTTTTTTTAACATATGTTGTTTAAATCTTTTATAAAATAGAACACAATTTAAGTGCAGATCAACTTCATCACACGTATGTTTGCTTGAAAGATAAAGAACAACATGGAATGGTCCTATGCGTCTCACAAAATGTAAATTTGATTTAGCTGTATCATCATAACCATCTACAGGACATGCATAAGAAATAGCAACATGAAACTGAACAATGTTGTTTAACTTTATACCATCAATGATCAATACACACTGATAACTAGCTTAATAAAAAGATAAGCCAGCGTCCCCAGTGACTTTTTTCAAGGCGATTCCTATTTTAGATTGTTCCCCCTTAATGTTTCCATGGCGATGCGTCATATTTGTCACGTGACACCGCACCCACAATAACACTGTATTACAGATGCATCGCTTTTATTCCCAGAGAATCAGGGTCATCAGTTTCTCCCGAAATACGTGCAAGAAAGTAGCCGGTGAACTGTGACAAGAATAGAGTAGACTTAATAGTTACTTCCACTATGTTTGTCTGATATAATATCACTTCGGAAAAATTATATTTGAATAGATTGTTATTGCTGCTTCCACAGACATCAGTGTGTATTTTACAAACTCTAAATGTAGTATTTTACTCGTGCTTATGTGTATTGAAATGTCTGAAACCTAAAATAAACATTATGAGGTTGAACAAAAACTGCATAGTTGTGATATATGACAGCGCTGAGGCTGAGCTCGTCCGTCTCTGGCTCAGCGCCAACCAACGCGCAACAGCACAGTTTGAATCCGGCAGTCATGCGACGTCACTGAACATCCTAAATACCATGTGGGACCGAACTCTCAGGGGCACAGAAGTAAAAATCCCATATATGCGACCATAACGATCAAAAGCTTAACAATTTCATTTGTAATCCTGAATACAAAAATTCAACTTTCATCCAAATTGCCAGCACATCGAGCGCATCGCAGGGGCCGGATTAAAGCACTATGCGGGCCGGATCCGGCCCCCGGGCCGTATATTGCCCATGTATGATCCTAGTGAAATAATGCATATCCATATTTCCATCTGATTTGACAGTTTATTTGATTAAATATCAAAAGGTGTGCATCATACCTGACACCTAGATGAACACTTTACAGTCAGTTTTATGACTTTCATTCTCTTCAAATTCTAAGTTTGAAATGTGTATAACGTTACCAATGTTGTGTGTAACTTAAGAGACGGTCCCACCAACTTTATTCCAGTCATATCAGATGCGCTGTGGTTCTACTGTGTTTGTTTGAAACTATTTTCGCTGCTGAAATAGAACAAAAACAGTCAAACACTGATGAGTGAATCTCCTGCGTACATCGCACGCAGGGTACCCGCGGGATCTTAAAAAGTCTTAAATGTCTTTAAATTCAAAATCAAAATTTTAAGGCCTTAAAAGTCTTAAATTCGCTGAAGTATTGAGTTCTAGGTCTTAAATAATTTTAAACGGGTCTTAATTTTCCTACGTCCATGTAACGCTACTCCATTGCTCATTGAAATGCTCCCGCGATGTTTTAGAGAGAGTGTGTGTGTGTGTGTGTGTGTGTGTGTGTGTGTGTGTGTGTTGTTAGTTCGTTTTTTCGCTAGTGAGAGACCAACATGCATCTTATATAGCAGCCAATCAGCTTTCGTGTTATTGGCGCGAGGCTCTTTCGGATTGTACGACAGACACATCAAACAGATTTTATTCTTCAGCTTCAGTTCTTCCAGTTCACGCGATCGTGAAACCAAAGGCGAATCTTTCTCACCTGCTATCTCGTATAATGACCAAATAAAAGTTTGATATGCCCGATAGCACTAAACAAAGAGTTTAAGAAGCGATGGAAACCCCGAACTCATTCGCTACTGACACACGGACAGATGTCAGACTGGCCGCGGATTCTGCACGCGTTTGCCGCCTCAGCGCTCGCGCGAGTGAACTGAATTTAGGCACATTCATAGATATCCATATCTATGGGCTCATTACTGTAGGTCTTAAAGTGAAAGCAACCCAATATAGCCTAGCCTATAACGTTACCCCCTCCTGCCTGTGTCGTTAATATTAATCAAACAACAACAATGGGGAAAAACAAACAGTAGCCTGCCTAAACTTAAAGCACTGTTTGTATCTGTATATTTAAGTTGTATTTATTTGTCCTATTGTCAAACACGATTAATGCATTTTGTTTGTTTTATTGCCATGTGTGATTATTGTGCATCTAACATAATGATATGGTAAATGTGGCATCCTAATTATGAAAAAAAAGAAACATTTCTGAAAATGACCACCACAAAATCACTTGGGGTTACTTGACTGTAACCCTGTTCCCTGATAAAGCGGAACGAGATGCTGCATAAGCTTATGCAAATGGGGATGTCTTTGACATAACCAGCTGTGAAAATAGTGTGAAAACACGTCAATGAAATTGACCCGGAGGTATTTATAGCCTCGGCCGGTGACGTCATAGGCGCACCTGCTGCACGAGGCTATAAATAGATGAGCTTCAGCTGGAGCAAACCAGATCTTCTTTGTTTGAAGACCAGTCCTGAAGCATCATCAGCACGGCCTAGCAATGCAGCATCTCGTTCCGCTTTATCAGGGAACAGGGTTACAGTCAAGTAACCCCAAGTGTTCCCTTTCAAAAGCTACACTCAATGCTGCATAATCTTATGCAAATGGGAACGAGAATACCCACGCCGCCGTGCTTGATGGTGCCTGGACCCCTTACGGTTGTGTAGGTGTGCACAAGAACGCAGGAAGCCTCAGGCATTAGCCTGTGATGTCGACTCAAGGACATGAGAGCCCAGAGTGGCATGAGCATCCAAGCTATAAAGTCTTAAGAATGTGTGCGGAGGGGATCAACCTGCCGCATCACAAACACTTTGTAAGGGAGCACCCCTTGCTAACGCAGTAGAAGAGGCGACTCCCCTGGTGGAGTGAGCCCTTAATCCTATAGGCGAAGCTTGACCGCGCACCTCATAGGCAAGAGCAGTAGCATCCCTGACCCAATGTGACATTGTTTGATGGTGGCAGAACCTCTGTTACGGCCCCCATGGCAAACAAACAGTTGCTCTGACTTACGCCACTGGCTAGTGCGGTGGACGTAGGCCTGAAGAGCATGGACTGGACACAGTCTATGAAGTTTCTCCTGATCCGGCGTTGTGAACGGCAGAGGGCAGAAGGTTTCAAGAGTGACAGGATGTACAGTCGACAAAGGAACCTTAGGCAGGTAGTCAGGGCGGGGATGCAAAATCACTTCCACCAAACCTGGGGCAAAGTCTAAGCAGGATGGCGATATTGACAGTGCCTGCATGTCCCCAATTCTTTTCAGAGAAGTTATAGCCATAAGAAAAACCATCTTTAGAGTCAGAAGTTCGTCATACGCTGATTCTAGAGGTTCAAAGGGGGTCTCAACCAGACCCTCGAGGGCTAAAACAAAGTCCCATGAAGGGATCTTGGCTCTTAATGGAGGCCACAACTGCCTGGCACAACAAAGTGAGCAGGCAGAAGATGCCTCCCAAGCGGCACCCCATCCACCAGGGCGTGGCAAGCCAAAAGAGCGGCCACATAAACCCTGAGAGTGGAGGGGCAAGCTAATGTTTCAAAGGGGGTCTCAACCAGACCCTCGAAGACTAAAGCTAAGTCCCATGAAGGGATCTTGGTTCTAACAGGTGGCCTCAACCGCCTACCCCACGAATGAAGCGAGCGAGTAGAGGATGTCTCCCGAGCGGCACCCCATCCACCAAGGCGTGGCAAGCCGAAAGAGCGGCCACATGAACCCTGAGAGTGGAGGGGCAGGTGCCTGATGACAACTTTTCTTGCAGAAAATCCAGAACTGAAGTTACCTGGCAGTTGACTGAATCTACATTGTGTCGTACACCACCTTTCAAAGACACCCCATTTATTAGCATAAACTTCCGAGTGGAGGAAGCTCTAGCACTTAGAATGGTCTCAATAACTGCAGGCGAAAGCCCCGTGTCCCTCAGTTGGTGCCCTTCAGGGGCCAAACATGAAGGTTCCACAGGTCGGGCCTGAGACAGAAGGTCCCTCCTCGCCGGAATCGCCCAAGGCGAGCCGTTGAGGAGAGACACTATCTCCGAGAACCAAACCCTGTTCGACCAACGCAGCGCTATCGATAAGAAGCAAGACCCTTGTTGGCGAACCCCGGCTAGAACTCCCAGGAGCAGAGCGACTGGAAGGAGGGCATACAGACACATTTTGGGCCATGTATGAACCATCACATCCAGACCCAGCGGGGCTGGGTGACAGAGAGAAGCAGGGACATTGCGCTGTCTGAGAAGAGGCGAAGAGGTCCACTCCCTGTGGTGAGCTCTGTAAAATCTGATCCAGATCTGCTTGACTACTTCTGGGTGGAGTTTCTACCCCCCCATCTGTAACTCTGTCTGGACAGTAAATCTGCTCCCACCCTTGAATGTACACTGCTCGAGTGACAGGAACTTGTTCTGAGCCCAGAGAAACCCTAGATAAGTCGTTCTCTGGGCAGGAGAAAGAACACTTTTCTTGGTGTTGAGTCTCAACCCTAGAGAAACTAGATGAGCCAACACACTGTGTTGAAGCACCATCTCATGTGATTGTGCTAATTTTAGCAATCGCCTTTGTAATTCAAAATTTGAATGCCCCGGAATCCCAATGGAGCCGGTAATACATCCATACATTTTGTTTATGTGCGGTTACAAGGCTAGCCAAATGGAAGACCCGAAATTGGTAAGCTTTTGCCCCCAAGAGCGAACCTCAGGAACTTCCTGTGTTGTGGCAGACTTTTTATGCGAATACATGCGTCCTTCGGATCAATCGTGCCGAATCCAATCACAATGTTGAATATGCGACACGACCGCCTTCACTGTAACATCTTGACCTTGAGTACTTTAACTGCTTCACGGTTTAAGACTCGAAGATCTGAGATTAGACACCCCCCCCACCCTACTGGGGACCAGGAAGTAACTGCTGTCACTTGTGACAGTACGAACGCCAACTCCGCCTTCACGGAAGTGGAGACCACGCCGTTCAAACAAGGAGGATGACAAATAAATTAGTTTACTAATTTTTACTGTGCTTAACACCCATGCAGAAACGCCTGGCAGAAGTTCACACGCTGCCTGAGACTCTGAGAGTGACAATTTTAACACTTCCTGTTGAGGGGATGTTAGACGTTCTATGTCCTGGATGATAGCAGGATTTAAACACTGAACGTCTAACATTTCACTGGAAACCACTGCCCCCCCGAATCACCAGAGGCGGCGGGGATGGAGTAGTTTTGAGGATAACGGGGTGGGGCGAGCAAATGTTTGACACGCCCTGTCCCGTGGGGGCAGACTGGGCACCAGACCACCGGACTTCTTATATTGATGACAGTCCCGAGGTCTGCCCTGAGAGGTTGTTGAGGATGACGAGCCGGTCTCCAGTCTTTACGAGGGAGAGCGCGACTCGCCACACTCTGCTCATTACCCCCCTAAATCTTGAAGGACTGAAGAGAGGTTGTGTGGCTGATAGCCCCTCCCCTTGAGTGCATTGAGGAAGAAACTGAGTGAACACTTCATGTTTCTTCCACTCCTTTAAATCTGGCCACTACAGAGTTAACTGAGTCACCATCGAACCACTCAAATCCTTCAGAAGGTCAGCCTGATATGCTTGCAAGACAGCCATAGTGTGCAGCGCAGCACCAGCCTGTCCCTTTATATTTATTATTCTTATATAAATCATATACAATATATATTCCATATAAAATAATATATTATATATATATATATTCCATATAAAATAATATACAATATATAATTCATATATATAAGCTTTGCCCATGACAGCCGACGTTTATTTTCTACATGGCTTTATGGGGAGGTATGTCTCTTTAATGAAAATGCAGACCCAGGCGAGAGATAGCTCGTGAGCGTTTCCCACCTGGGGTATTCTCACATATCCACGCGATTTCGCACCCATGATAGTCGAAAATGTCGACGTCAAGGGTACAAAAACACGTGAAGTAAATGTTTTTTTTTTTTTTTTTTATAGACAGAAACCTCAAGCTCACTGCGTTCGGGGATCTCTCATTCACGGTACCAGACAAACTGCCCTGGCCACCTCGATAAATTCCTCGTATGGATTCACTATCATGTGAGGAACGATCGCAGGCGGCTGCTCGAGGTCCGCGGACCCAGAGATTCATCATCATTCCCCGCGCGAGCCGAAGAAACGCCGGAGCGCGCTTCGGGATCACGCGGGGAAACATGCATTTGTTGAGCGAGCAAGCGAAAGGGACGGACCCGTCTCTTGCTCGTCAACAAACCCATTCGAGAGCTCCGAAAACTGGTGCGGACTGAAAGTAGCCCAGACGAGCATAAAGCATTCTAACTGTAAAGGCTTGCAATGCTCGCACTCGTCTGACTCAATGCAGCGAACCGCATGCTCTTCCCCAAACACACACAGCAATACACGTGTGCATCCAGTTCTGTTATTTGAAAGAGAACATGGATATACAGCGTTTTACTCTGCTGACTCGTTTCCAACTGATCAGATTTAACTAGAACTCTTTCCACTTATGTTTCTTTGTAACAGAGATGAGAAAGAGAGAGAAATCTGCACACTGCCATGTTGAAAACTAACTCCTAACAAAGATCTCGAGTTGAGTCTTGAAAGAGAGAGAGAATTTTTTTTTTTTTTTTTCCAGAGACTTTGTAACACACCATAACACAGAGTTGGTCTGAAAACAAAAAGACCTGGTTTGCTCCAGCTGAAGCTCATCTATTTATAGCCTCGTGCAGCAGGTGCGCCTATGACGTCACCGGCCGAGGCTATAAATACCTCCGGGTCAATTTCATTGACGTGTTTTCACACTATTTTCACAGCTGGTTATGTCAAAGACATCCCCATTTGCATAAGCTTATGCAGCATTGAGTGTAGCTTTTGAAAGGGAACAGTAATTTTGATCTCACAAAAAAATTTATATACATACACACACACACACTACCGGTCAAAAGTTTGAGAACGGTTTGATTTTTAAAATGTTTTTTAAAGAAGTCTCTCCTGCTCACAAGGCTGCATTTATTTGATCCAAAATACAGCAAAAACAGTATTATTGTGAATATTTTTTTTTTCTTTTACCATTTAAAATAACTATTTTATATATCTTAAAATAGAATTTATTTCTGTAATTCAAAGCTGAATTTTCAGCATCATTGCTCCAGACTTTAGAGTCATAATCCTTCAGAAATCTTTTTTTTTTTTTTTACTTTTTTTTTTATCCATCAAAGAATTTAAAAAAAAGTTTTACACAACTGTGTTCAACACTGATAATAATCATAAATGTTTGTTGATCATCAGATCCTCATATGAGAATGATTAGTGATTTAGTGAAGGGTCATGTGACACTGAAGACTGGAGTAATGATGATAAACTCCGCTTTGATCACAGGAATAAATGACACTTTACTATATATTCACATAGAAAACAGTCACAACAGAACTGTCACAATATTACAGCTTTTTGTATTTTTAATAACATAAATGCAGCATTGGTGAGCAGAATGTAAAAACATTTAAAAAATCTTACCGTTCTCAGACTTTTGACCGGTAGTGTGTTTGTATATTAATCCTGGTGGGATTGAGCTATGAGGAAGTGCAAGATTACTAATACTTTGTTCAATTTGAATAAATTAATTTGCTTTGCAAGTAATTTTGTGATTCTGCATTTCCTTTTGTACGTTTTTTTTTTAATTGCGTGATATAGGTCTTAAATTTAATTCATAATGGTCTTGAAAAGGTCTTAAAAAGTCTTAAATTTGACTTGGTGAAACCTGCAGATACCCTGCGCACGTTTATCTATGTTTTGAGTGCAGATTTCAGCGAGTGAGAGCGGCGCGCGCTCTGAACAAAACTCCGGCTAATCTGAACGCCTCTGATTATGAGACATTGCATTGATAAACTCAATAGAAACACATAAGTGGTTATAATGCGCAACGCGATTATAACAGATGACTTTTGAGAAGACAATAATAAGTTCAACAGCCAGAGTGGCTAGTGTGCAGCCGAAATAACGTTACACTTGTTACACCCGCAAATGGCGGTTGTTAATGTCAAGCCCTGATTATCCCTTATTGTCACCCTAGTCTTGTTTGAATTTGTTTGTTCGCTTCACGTTATTATTTCCCAGACGTAGTTTTGGTATTGAGGTCAAAGTCCACTTGCGTTCGTAGTTTTGAAGTGTTTCCCCTATTACAGCGGCTTTCTTCTGGCATGTTCTGCAGACAAGGTGACCATCTTCGATTAAGTTTCCCTCAGGACATTTGTAAAAGCCAAAATATGACCACACCTCAGATTTGGTCCTTTTAGAAGTCTGAAAATTCTCCCGGCGCTGTCACTGCCATCTACCATTTCTTCTCATTCAAATACAGCATTGCGCGCTGCGCCTGCACCAGACTGACGCTGACTCGACAGGATTTACCGCCAGTTTTCAAAATCGTGATAATCACACGCGGTTTTAAAGATAATTAAATTTTAAACGATATTACTAACCGTCACTTAATTTTACCGGTAATCGTTTCATCCCTACATCCGACACACATACAGCAAACCCAAATGTCTGCTGTAGAGCGCACAGAGTCTGTGTTTCTCGCAATGTTCATGTGAATCACAGCACAGTTCGAGTGCAGCCGAACTCAGAGGCGCTCCTCTCGGGCACCCTGGTGTGCTCCCAGGTCTGCACGACAGCTTTCATATTACCAATTTTTCATGCAAACCGTGGCCCGTTCTGAACTAAACTGCCAGTGTAAAAACGCCATTTATTTATATTTTTCGCCCTTCTATTCTATTAAATCGACTTTTAAGTGAGAGAAATCACTGCTTATTCTGAATTTTAACAGAATGCAGTTTCACCTTTTTCCATCTGCAGCACAAAATGAATAGCCTAAAAATAGTTAACTTGTGAATTAATACAAAAGAAACATAAAAAAGACTGTGTTTGATAAAATTACAAGAATTATGTTTTACAAGGAACGCATCTCCTCAGCATACATGTTTAATAAAATCTTTGTGAGGACGACTAGCAACAGCTGGGGCCGGATTCATAAAACATTCTTAAGAATTAAATTATTCTTAACTGACAATTTCTTCTTATTTTCTAACTTAAGAAAAAATATAAGAATATTTTTTATTCCCAAAAACTTTTCTTAAGAATTTTCTCATCTTTTTTCTTATGATTGTTCTTAAGATAAAATGTAAGAAGTATTCATATTTACAAAAAGAATGTTCTTTAAAATCATCGTAAATAACTTCTTAAAGTTAGGATAACCTACAACATATCTTAAATACCCAAATGTAAGATGTTTAACACATTTATTTGGGTGTTTCAAATAGTAAGCATTACAACATAACAGTAGCTAGCTAAATATAATATTTATAACTAATAGTACCATATGGACGAGTATAAAACCAGCAACCAGTTCGCACCAACCAGCAAGCGTCAATAGCGGACGAGAAACCCTGCGTAATTTAAAAATACAACTGTTAATGTTTCACAAATTGTAGTTTTAAGACTTTTCAGGTGAGAATGTACTTGTTTAAAGATTAAATCTGTGGTTTATTTATAAAGAGAGCGCCTATTTTACAATTTTATCTGCCGTTTTCAGAGTTGTGAGATCCAGGCGATCAGCGGGTGTTCAGCGCTCGTTAACCCCGCCCACAGCAGCCTTTCCTCAGCTAGTCCTTCTGCCGTCTGCCGCTGGCTCGGATGTCTCTGAGATATGATTCGTCTTGTGTAGATCTAACGGCCGATCTTTGGTACCCGAGCAGTGTTCTTGAAAATAACGATTTTACAGACACGGCACATTAAAAACACGACATTGAGTGTGAGTGATTAACTCCCGTCAAGCCAGTCACGACGAAAAAAGTCCATTCATAATCGACCTAACAGGTGTTCCCTGTTAAAAAAAAATTTTTTTATATGTTTTATATTTTTGTAATAAGGAAGGGGAGGGATGGGGGGGTCAAATTTTAGAACAATTAGAATATTTAAATACTCAACCTACAGGCTAAAGTGAATTAATGTTTGCAGGAATTTACCGCATTATAAGTGGGAGACCAACGGGAATGATTAAAATGATGCGCAGAATACCACGCCGAAATTAGAGCCCTGAATATGGAAAAAAAAATCGATTCGTGGTCCCTAAGAATCGATTTTGAATCGACCACATTTTAAAAAACGATTAATCGAAAAATCTAATTTTTTTGCCCAGCCCTATTAACATACAGCCGTAAAACTTGAAAATCAGTGTTTCCCACACATAGACTAATTCGTGGTGGTGTGCCACAGAATCAACACCGGCTGCCTGCCACATTGCGTTTCGTTATTCATTTAAAAAATATTAAATGGTGTTAAAAGAAAATTAATAACTTTCCCTCCATTTCTCTCAGCTGCCAAAACGAATTTTTGTCCCGCTAAAGCCATTTGAACGGTGTGATGTAGATGACTGCTGCACTTGTGACCGGACCATAGACTGTAAAAAAATATGGACGTAGTGTCCGTGACGTCACCCATAGGATTCTGATGAGCCGTTCTGAAGCGCAAAGTAGGGACGAGCCATTTTGGCAGCGCGTCACTACCGGATAACAGAAAATGGGCAAAAAGGCGGGACGTGGGCGGAGCTTAAGTGACGCGATGACTAACAGACAGCAGATAAATGGCTATCCACCTGTCACTCGAAATGGCCACGCCCTTAATTATGCAGAATTTTAAGGCTTTATATAATGTAAACGAATGAGTTATAAAAAAATTCACCCCCCTCACAGTTGTCATGAAGGGCAAAATGAGCCGTATAGACCAAAAGCACAATTTGTACCAGGCTGTAAACATGTTTTATTCTGCTCTAAAGTTGGCCATTTTAACATGGGGCTCAATGAGATTCTGCTCCCTTCTGGATCCTGTCCCTAGCGGCCAGTCGATGAATTGCAGTTTGAGGCACTTCCGTATTGGCTTCAAGAGAAACTGCGGGAGGTTGCCGCTTGGACAGGATGCATGTTACTGATAGAACGAGCAGAGAGAGAGAGCCCTGGCCGCGCGCGCACTCTCACAGTCATCAAACTGTCTTGCTCTCTCTCACTCCCTCAGGCATATTAATCAAAATCAATTGAGAATTGACACGATGGTAAAAGATCGGAAGACCGAAGTTCATGTCGATCATTCAGAGATTTTTTTTCCCCTGAATTACCGCTGGGTGTGAATTGTGCTAAAAAAACGTTGCCTTATGTACTCTGAAAAGTGTTCCGCATCAGCTGAAATAAAAATACACTTTCAATAGACAAACAAACTATCCAGTGATGAAATGTTACCTGTGTTGACAAAAATCTTATGCAATGTCCTAAACTCCCGGGATAATAAAACGTGTGCCATAGTCCGCTAATGACACATCCGATCCTCGAACTAATGACTCCTTTGAACCGATTACATTTAATGAATGGTTAAAACAACTGATCTGTCCAACACTGAACTCACGAGTCGTCTGAATCGGTGTATAACAAAAATTGGTAACACTTTACAATATGGTTCCATTTATTAAACTCTAGTTAACTACATTAGTTAACATTAACTATTAATAAACTGCACGTCTACAGCATTTATTAATCTTTCCAAATGTTAATTTCACCATTTACTAGTAGCCTACATTATTTAAATAAAAAGTTGTATTTTTTGTAAGAACACTCCACTCCACTTTTTTTGGAAATAGGCTCATTTTACAACTCCCCCAGAGTTAAACAGTTGAGTTTTACCGTTTTCGAAACCATTCAACCGATCTAATGTGTTTTCTTATTTAATTTCAGGGCTCCAACTAGGATTCTAGGTCTCCAAGGTCAGGGCATGCAAGAGGCCTTTGTCAAGTGGCAGGGGAAGTTTATTTTCCTTTCTGTTTTAAATGTTCATGCAAATGTTAAATATTATTATTTTTTTTATGTTTTAATGTTTTTATTTTTATTTTATTTCAATATTGCCATAGTGTTATTTATTGCTCTTTAGAATGTGGTAATAATCAGTTATTTGCACAGCTTCAAAGTAGTAACAAATTTTGACCGTATTGTATCAATTAGCATTATTGTTCCATCATAGTAACCAGTCATGCGGAACTAGTAACAGTTTGCTCTGTAACTTTACAAAACTTGTAATGAAATAGCCTCGTTTTGTAAAAATTTCTTCAGTCGTAAATTAAATTTAGCAACAGTAGAATAAGCAGATAATAGAGTTTATGCCATTAGAAATTACAAACATATAATGTGCATTAACTTTAGATGGTATAATGGCATGTTGTCCAATGTCCATTATCCCATTATGTTGTACCTGTTTTGTCATTCCTGTTCACCAAATGTTTTTAAATAAATAACTGTTAACAATTTTCTTATTGTCTGCAGTTGATTGCAATGTTTTAGAATATGGGTGATTCTTTTAATGATGGTTAATATTAAATCACAGTGATACAGTATTTAAATTGTACAGTGAGAAACTGAATTTACAGTGATTAACTGTTAACAACTGTTTATAGTACTGTATTGCATACAATACATAAAAAACAGTGCTTAACTGTTAAAATCACAGTGTTTAATAGTTTTTTTATTTCACAGTGAATACACAAAATACTGTAAATGGAAGTACAGTACCCTTACTGTAAAACGTATTCACAGTAGCTTACTGGCAACAATTAGCCAGTAAGTTACTGTAAATACAGCTACAATCCCAGTATTTAATTGTTTTTGATTTCACAGTATATACATAAAATACTGTAAATGGAAGTACAGTACCCTTACTGTAAAACGTATTTACAGTAACTTACTGGCAACAATTAGCCAGTAAGTTACTGTAAATACAGCTAAAATCCCAGTATTTAATTGTTTTTGATTTCACAGTATATACATAAAATAATGTAAATGGAAGTACAGTACCCTTACTGTAAAACGTATTTACAGTAACTTACTGGCAACAATTAGCCAGTAAGTTACTGTAAATACAGCTAAAATCACAGTATTTAATTGTTTTTGATTTCACAGTATATACATAAAATACTGTAAATGGAAGTACAGTACCCTTACTGTAAAACGTATTTACAGTAACTTACTGGCAACGATTAGCCAGTAAGTTACTGTAAATACAGCTAAAATCACAGTATTTAATTGTTTTTGATTTCACAGTATATACATAAAATACTGTAAATGGAAGTACAGTACCCTTACTGTAAAACGTATTCACAGTAACTTACTGGCTAATCGTTGCCAGTAAGTTACTGTAAATTTTACGGTAAATTTTTTACAGTGTGGGCTTTCAAAAAAAGAAAGACAGGAAGGAAAAAGAAAGGAGGCAGAATGAGGGGAAGCAGCTGATGACTGCTTTCTTTCCAAAAGGTGAACTGAGTTTGCTTGTTATGCACCTACATCCAATTAAAGTTAACGTAGTCAACTCCAGACAGCTGGTGCTAATGTATGTATGCTAATGTTAAATCTTTAGCTTAGTTTGTCAACCAGGCTGCTTGTTGCTGTAAGTAAATTATGGGCCAGGCCAGCAAACGTCAGGTTGCCAACATTAACCAGTTTCAGAAACAACCAGTGGTTCTGACACACCAGCAGTAGCAGCACTGGCCAGTTCTGGCTGCTGTTCTGGAGATGAGACTGAGAGCAGAAATGAGGAAAGACAAGGTGAGATCATTGCTCAAAGGGCGAGCTCCCCCTTGCTTCCTAATTGTGAGTGGTTTACCTTAAATAAGTAAGCCTTTTGATTCAATGTGTGTGCTATTGGAGTGGTGGAAAGAGTGGCAGCACAGTGTAAAGTTACTAGGCCTACTATTGCTTATAATGTGTGATATATTCTCAAACTCCTTAATAAATTATCTGCCTATATTTCTGCACATGTAGATGTGTCTACCAATATCACTGTGTTCTCAAGTGCACACAGGTAATATTGATTTGAGCAATAAAGCAAATTATCATTTTTGTTTGGTGAAAAGCCCTAGCATTGCAGCACAGTGCTGTGCTTAAAAGCTATAGTCGCAAGTTAAAACTGGTAAAAAAAACTACCTGAGATCAACAATGGGCCAGGATAGACTAAACAGCCTCGCCATTCTGTCAATTGAAAGCCAATTGGCCAAACAGTTGGACTTTACAGATCTCATCACTGATTTCGCAAACAAAAAGACTCGTCAGTGGGCATTTACTGGGATGTAGATTACATCTCATTTGACTTTTGTTTATTTTTTTTATAGTTTTCATTATGGCAGGCTTAGCTTATTTGATTGGTTTCTGAGGGTACAGTTGTCACGTGTTCTCCTGTTCAAAAATAAATGTTTTTAATTTAAAACTTGCATCAGTATCATGGATCAAAATGTTAGTACACAAACCCGATGTAGCCTAAGGTTTAAAGGTATTTGAGCACAAGTAGGCCAAATAGATTTAAACACTATTTATACTTGTTTATATTCAAATAATAAAAATAAAAAAATCATTCAAAATTGAATTTTCATTTTGCTAACCCGCATCGTACAATGGCATGTGTTGGGGGCCCACTGACATTGAGAGCATACAGGGCCCAGAATTTGGTGCTACGCCCCTGCCGAGGGCGGTCCGCCTTGCTCTGATGTCATGCTGACGTATGTCAAAAAACTCTCGATTGACTGTAACGTTAGGTCTATGTGCACTTCATCCAACGCTCTTGATGATTCTCTTTGGCTAATGTACTTTCAAGATGGAGGGGCAACATAGCGACCCGCATTCGAACCCCTTACCCGTATTTATTACTTGAAAGAAGTAAATATACATTAATGAGCACATATATTTTTGAAAGAACTAAGT
This sequence comes from Gobio gobio, assembly GCF_949357685.1. Classification (NCBI taxonomy): domain Eukaryota; kingdom Metazoa; phylum Chordata; class Actinopteri; order Cypriniformes; family Gobionidae; genus Gobio; species Gobio gobio. Next base: position 47,130,669 of record NC_137100.1, read on the forward strand.
GTTTTTAGCTAAGAATAAACTAAAAAAGTTACACAGTGTAGCTTTAAGGTCTTTTGCCTTTGTAGGGCAGAATAAATAAAACAAAGTTATAGATACAAACAGTGCTATATTAAATTGCTTTCACTTTAAGACCTACAGTAATGAGCAGATTCAACACTGACACACGTCTCCCAATCTTGTTCACTCAAGACATAACCACCAATATGGACATAGGCATAATTATGTGTGTACTTGATCGTTCAAGGGCAATAAGCCCAAATACAACACATTCAGTATCTGACATCAGTACGTGTGTCAGTACCAAACTGAGTTCGTGGTACATCGCTTTTATTAACTCTTTATGAGTTCTATCATCCTTTCTATTTGGTCATTAATCCACCTTGCGTCATCACTTTGCCCGGTCCTTGGCGCTTATGCGAGACGGCAGATGAAAAATGTAATGATTTGCCTTCGCTCGCACCATCACGGAACTGGAAGAACTGGAGAACTATTAGCTGAAGAATAAAATCCGTTTCTGTGGTAGGCTACAATCAGAAAGAGATTGGCTGTAATATACAATGCATGTTGGTCTCATTTGTAGGCGTAATAAAGCGAATTATATTTGATCTAGCGAAAGAAAGAAGTATCTACAACAACCCGAAATAAAAAACACACAAGCACACACACATTCTAAACAAGGGGGTAATCCAGCCCCCGGAAAGCGTACCTTCCATAGGGGCGGCCATTGCTAACCAAGCCATCACCTGCTGTTAGCATCCCAATGACTGCCATTCATTTTGCCCTCACTTTGACAGCGAATATCTTTACATTTGAGGCGTTTAAAGACTCCATTTGTCCATTGTTTATTTCTAAACAAACACGACAATGTATAAAATGCTCCATTACATTGTATCTTATACTATCGCCCTGTAGAAGCCGTTTTAGTAGGCTAACGATTACGTCATAACCACGCGACTCCGTCGCGCTGTACAGTGTAGACCCGAGGAGAAGCTCGCAGGCAATCTTTTACTGTCTATGAGGCAATCGGGGGGACGTGGAGGCATAAACGCCGATAGAGATGTCGCAAATCCTGCTTCATTCATCAAAAGTTGCTCCTGCTCTCTCTCTCTGTCTCTACAAGATTCGGTGATTCAGATTTTACGTTGCACAACTACTAGAAGACTTGCCACTGTCAGACAGGTTGCTCACGTCACATCTACGTCGTCAAGCTCAGTCTGAGGCTGCGCAGTACGCTCAGCCATCAGGAAGTGAGTGCTTCTACCTGACTTCAATTTTCCCCGTCGAAGCCTATGGGGTCGCTGTGTCCATTTCTTTTAATGTCTATGATTCTAAAGCGCTGTGGGAGCATTTCAATGAGCATTAGAGGTAGCGTTACATGGACATAGGAAAATTAAGACTAGGGATGGGCATTTTTCAAAACTATTGTAGCCTATTAGCAGAGTCGGTATAGTTATCGTGTTTATATTGTTTATGCAATTCCAAACATCGCGAGGCAGAAGACAACATTATGTGACCAAATACAATCAACTAACACGCTCGTGGATATAGTTATAACTGCAATTTTTTGTGGGATTTATCATGGACTCACTGCATTTACGGCCAGCAAAGCAAAATTTTAATAGTATTTTTCGAATATTCGTGCGCACCCCTAATTAAGACCTGATTAAGATTATTTGAGACCTAGAACTCACTATATAAGCGAATTTAAGACTTTTTAAGGCCTAACATTTTGAAATTTTAGACTTTTTAAGACCCCGCGGAAACCCTGCCATGACCAACTTGTTCAGGTTTGTTTGTTTGGTTGGAACTAAACTCTGCATGGCAGTGGTCCTACAGGACCGGGTTTGAGGAACCCTGCCATTCACCATACTAATAATCTATTGTGGTCTAAAACCAGGTGTTTCAGTTACATTGTCCAACTCCATATAAATCATTAGGAAAAGGCCACAAATCAGCAGAGACCTAACAGTTGTTGACATGTTGAACTATGAATCTGGCTGACTTTACCCCTTTACCCACCCTCTTTCTTCCCATGATTTTCTGTCTACTTTCCACTTTGTATTGTATATGAAATTGCAACAACAACAAAAATTATGGAAGTAACATATCTTTTAATTGATATTTGTATTAATAAGGAAAGTAGACAAGAGATATCAAGTGATGATGGGGGTCAGGAAATGACACACGCCTAATTTAAATAAAAACTGCATCACGCAACATGTCAAGGTCCACGTCCACTAATTAAAAGATTATCTTCTTAGTGGTTGGTGCTCTCATAGACTTCAAGCACATACTGAACACCATTCTCCTCCTGTAAACCGGCAGGCACACCCAGGAATCTGACCAGAAGGAAACAAGAAAGAGAAACAGAAGTAGCAATTAGACATTACCACCTTATGTCAGGACTGATTTTACAAGCATGTATTGCAACTAAGAACTTCAGGAAAGAAAACCTTTAATACAAAACATAATACAGACACAACACAACTATATAACATGCACAACATAGCCTTTCAGACAGACAGATTCTAACTTGTACTTTCATAAATACTCCACTTTCATCCACTTGGATGGTATAGAGTCTTGTTAACTTCCAATTAACTGCTAGAAATGATCAAATTAATTTGAGAACTCAAATAACAAAATCCATTTTGCTCTTTGTCAGATGAAGCGACAACAATTAACATCCTGTGTGCATTTAACTTCTCTATAAATGCTTACTGTTAGCCTGATAAATGTGAGGTGCGGTCCACCTTTAATGCTAGATGCCATTTTTACATAACAAGAGAGCCTTTTCTCATTGATGAACTCTCTTCACTATTCTCTCTGGATACACAATACAGAATATGTCTGTTCCAGTACCAATAAATCCATTAACTTTATTTAAGGATAGGATCAGACAAATACCCCTAAACATATGTATAAAAAGGTTGTACTTTATAAATGAAAGTGTTTCAAACAGTGCAGTTTTAGCCTTAGAAAATTGCCTTTTTGAAGTTTAACTAATAACCCTAAAAATCATATTAAGACACAAATTGTTTGCAACAGTGCTCGAGGTGGTAAAAAAGTGCCAGTACTCCAGCGTTCTGAAATGCCGTGCGCAAGGAAAAAGCGCCATACTCTTAAAAGCTATACAAAAGTTTGGGGTCAGTATGATTTTTTGAAATGTTGAAAAAAAGTATTTTATGTTTACCAAGGCAGCATCTATTTGCTCAAAAATACAGTTAAAAGTAATATTGTGAAATATTATTACAATTTAAAATATCTGTTTTCTATTATAAATTATACGTTTTAAAATGTAATTTATTCCTGTGATTGGAAAGCTGAATTTTCGGCATCTTTAAAGTCTTCAGTGGCGCATGATCCTTCAGAAATCATTCTAATATGCTTATTTGGTGTTCAAGAAACATTTAAAATTATTATTAATGTTGAAAACAGTTCTGCTGCTTTATTAATTTAGTAGTAACTGTGATAATTTACTTTTTTCAGGATTCTTTGATTAATAGAAAGGTTAAAAGAAAAGCATTATAATTCATTATAAATGTCTTTACCGTGACTTTTTATTAATTTAATGCATCCTTGCTGAATAAAAGTATTAATTTCTATTGATTAAAAAACAACAAAAGCCTTACTGACCCCATTCTCTTGAATGCTTGTGTTCGGCATATTTTTTTCTTGCCTGCTGTCCTTGACATCACAGCATAACAGAACAATTGCTAATGAAAAACTTCAAAGCAGCTCTAGAGCAATTAGTCACATGACATTTACGGCTTAGGCGATTGGCTCCAAAAATGTTTGAGCTAAGCAACTGCCTTTGTGATGAACTGCAATGCTAACCTCTCTCCATGTATTATAGACCTCAATGTAAGCACTCACTCAGGCAGGAGCTTGTACTCGTCCATGTTAATATCGGGTATAAATGTGTCACAGTCAAACTGCTTGAGGACCCGTGTTACAAAAAGACGCCTGGGACCAGAGCGCTCCATCACCTCCTAAAGAACACAGCACAACATTCACAAACAGTTTATTATGATTACATTCTACAAGATATTAACAGAATGAGGAGGAAGGAGTATGAAGGAAGGGGGTCTTTTGTACATTTTGCCTTGAGGCAGTATCCATAACAACTGATTATACAGAGACCTGGACTACACTGAGCTATTACTGAGATATAACGATGTATAGGTGGGTGTATAAAGGATACTGTTGCACGCATACTGTACAACTGGTGAAACAGCTAATTTTACCCTCAAATTAGGAAATATAGTACTTTACAAAACAAATACAAATAAGTTTTATTAAATGAGAGGAAATCGGTTGCATGAAGGGAAAAGTGAAGGCAGACCTAAATTTTAAAACCTACATTAAAAAAAAGAATAATATTTTAATGTATGTAGAAAGGAAGAAATCAATGGTGAATGTTCATACAAACACATAGAACTGATCAAAAGCCATACAATTCTATAATTATACTCCACTACATTAAAAAATATTGCAGTACTTGCAGATGAATTCCATTATACTTCCATGTTTATACATAGGTTTACCATGTTCATTAGTAAAATGGTAACACAAGACCATTGTAAAACTACTGCGCAAATACAGGAGTCAGTAGCTATGTTGTTTCTGGGTCTGTTTTGTGCAGGAATAGAGAACCATGTCTTTCTGCCCATGATGACCACATTTTTTTTACCTGTCAAATGACACAAAGAGTGAATGCAAAAGACAACAATACAGAGTTTTGGTTAAAGATTTTATTAATTTCGGCACAAACAAATAAAATATGACACACAAAAAAGAATGTTATAGGCATGACAAATATGACAGCACAGCATATTACCCTCAACTGAAGGGGTCATGGTCATCTTCTGAAAGTGCTTGAATTCATTACTAAAAATATAAGAAAGAAGAAGCAAAGCTAATGGTTGGGGTATATTTTGAGGCTTGCTTTGTGTTAAAGTGATAGTTTACCCAAAAATGAAAATGTAAACATTCTTCAAAATATCTTCTTTAAATGTTCAACAGAAGAAAGAAACTTGAGAGAGAGTAAGTGATGACAAAATTCTGACTTTGGGGTGAACTATCCCTTTAAAAGCTAGGAATAAGTCTGGTGTTTAGTTGATGGTAGCCATTGTATTTTTTTGTACTACTATGGAAGTCAATACAGTCAACGGTTTGTTTACCAACATTCTTCAAAATATCTTATTTTATGTTCAACAGAAGAAATTTAACTCCTACAGGTTTGGAACAACCTGAGAGTGAGTAAACATGGGCGTGGTAGTGGGGGGAAAAGTGGACCTGACTACCCAGGGCCCCGTCTAGGGAGAGGGCCCTTTGAAATCCCATCAATTTTTTTATTTTTTTATTTTTGTAAAAAAAAATTGGTTTGTTTTTGTAGCCTAATTCGAATTAATTGGGCCCTCCAATTGATGTCATTATTCATTTCAAAATATATTGATAACACCAACTGAGAGAATGAACTCAGTGCCAGACACTCTGGACCCCCCCACCCCCCCAAATGGTTTAGTCCGCCCATAGACGGCGGCAAACAAGTAACGCAGTGAGTATAAAGCCTTGGTGCCTGATCATGCTGCGCAAAAAGCCCAAGTTGGGCTTTCAAAAAAAGAAAGACAGGAAGGAAAAAGAAAGGAGGCAGAATGAGGGGAAGCAGCTGATGACTGCTTTCTTTAGGGTTGAGTTACCCTTTAATGCATCCTTGCTGATTAAAAGTATTTATTTATGTCAAAAAACAAAACAAAAAAACTCAACTACCGATATTATAGATAGACAGGGAATAACAGTACTGGAGTAAGAAACTGGATTGGCAAATGACACAAACTGGACTTCAACTTGCGCACAACAGCTCAACGGGTAGAATAAAATGATGACAAATAAATATTTCATGCAGTTCTGTGTAGGAAAATGGAAAGCCTATCGGGTGACTGAGGATATTTTCCTTGAACTCCTTTATACACCAGTCCATTACTTAATGTTTCAATCACAGATCTGAAGAAAGAAGATCTTCTTTTTAAACATGGTATGGGGGCAGGTGCACTCATTTGACGCATGATACACCAGAGCTTCTTCCTTCTAAGTACTTCTAAGAACGTCCTTGTGTTTAGTGGTTCAGGAAGCCTGCAGATATGCGTTCAGTATATAAAAGAAAAATTTTAGAAAATCAAGTATAGTGCACTCACTATGAATTCTGGGAAGGGTATGTAGAGATTCATTATTTCAGACAATGTTTTTCAAAATACATGGTCAACAACAAAGACCAAAACACGTTCTTTTATGGGAACTCTTACCTTTGCAATCTGCACGCACCAGTTGAGCAGCAGCTGGGAGCCGATGTTCTCCTGGTGCTCGTGAACCAGCAGGCAGCCATGGGGCATGAGTTGAGTTACCAGCTGAATAGTGGGACTCAAGCAGACCCCCAACAGACGCACTAAATGAGGATGCTCCATGCTAGCCATGATCAATGCCTCCTGGAGGACAAAAACAGAAACACTGGAAATGTGCTGTTTTCATTGTCATCATGTACAAATGTATTTTGCCTATGTAAGTCGCACAGCTTTTTCTTTTATCTCGTCGCCATTACTTCTCTAGCTAAGCCTGTGTTTATAACAGAGATTGTTTCTTTCTTTTTTTCAATTCACGAGTAAAATAATGTCTGTGGTAACAGGGGCGTAGCACCAAATTCTGGGCCCTGTATGCTCTCAATGTCAGTGGGCCCCCTACACATGCCATTGTACGATGCGGGTTAGCAAAATGAAAATTCAATTTCGAATGATTTTTTATTTTAATTATTTGAATATAAACAAGTATAAATAGTGTTTAAATCTATTTGGCCTACTTGTGCTCAAATACCTTTAAACCTTAGGCTACATCGGGTTTGTGTACTAACATTTTGATCCATGATACTGATGCAAGTTTTAAATTAAAAACATTTATTTTTGAACAGGAGAACACGAGACAACTGTACCCTCAGAAACCAATCAAATAAGCTAAGCCTGCCATAATGAAAAAAAAAAAGTCAACTATAAAAAAAAATAAACAAAAGTCAAATGAGATGTAATCTACATCCCAGTAAATGCCCACTGACGAGTCTTTTTGTTTGCGAAATCAGTGATGAGATCTGTAAAGTCCAACTGTTTGGCCAATTGGCTTTCAATTGACAGAATGGCGAGGCTGTTTAGTCTATCCTGGCCCATTGTTGATCTCAGGTAGTTTTTTTTACCAGTTTTAACTTGCGACTATAGCTTTTAAGCACAGCACTGTGCTGCAATGCTAGGGCTTTTCACCAAACAAAAATGATAATTTGCTTTATTGCTCAAATCAATATTACCTGTGTGCACTTGAGAACACAGTGATATTGGTAGACACATCTACATGTGCAGAAATATAGGCAGATAATTTATTAAGGAGTTTGAGAATATATCACACATTATAAGCAATAGTAGGCCTAGTAACTTTACACTGTGCTGCCACTCTTTCCACCACTCCAATAGCACACACATTGAATCAAAAGGCTTACTTATTTAAGGTAAACAACTCACAATTAGGAAGCAAGGGGGAGCTCGCCCTTTGAGCAATGATCTCACCTTGGCTGCGTTCGAAACCGCATACTTGCCTACTATATAGTATGTAAAAAGCAGTAGGCGAGCGAAAAGTATGTACGAATCCACAGGATTTATAAAAGAGTAGGCGAGAACTACCGGGGTTTTGGACTATTTCTCGCGAGATTCAGACGTGCGTATACTACTGTTGCGCTCGAATATGCCTACTTACCTACTATATAGTAGGCGAAAACAGTACGTGAAAGGAGTAGTATGTTCGAAACCTCAGTAATCATAAAAGAGTATGCGAGAAATCCCCGGATGGCTTACTGATTCCGCCCAGATTGTGAAGTACCCATCGTCGGATACTTTTCTATCCCTGCCTTCCCATGAGGCCACAGGAAAGGAGACGTCAGGCGGAGAAAAGCAAATCAAATGTGAGTATTACTAACCAAAATCACGGTTCCTTGTGTTAAAATCGCATTTGTTGAACTACTGTAGAGTAAACTGTTAAATTGTTGAAGGTGTAAAGACGACAGACAGTATAGTACAGTTGTTATTGGGCTGTAAAAACATGTTTTATTATGTATGAGCTCCAGTAACACACACACGTCTCCAAAGTGGATTTACATAAACGATATAGCCTACTTAAAGATAAAGATGCTTACTAAATGTTTATTTAACATCTGACAGGAACATTTTCGATAAGTATTGCAGATGACATCACAGCATGAAATAGACATCTGATCAGAGTGATGCGTGTGTGCTATAATGTAGTTCTGTTGTCAACAATGTTCACTTTACATGAACGTCAGTAATGTTAATACATCTACATAAAGTAACTAAACATAAGTTATCTTTTTTAATTTGTCCATTAGTACTGTTGATGAATTGAGGAACATTAACACATCAGCAACTACCTCAACATTTAAATGTAGTATTGAGCACAAAAACCTTTGTGCTTTTATCAAGGTGTTGTTTAAGATACAGGTAACGTGAATGCTGTCTGATGTTACAGGAGCAGAAGAGCACGTGTGTGTTTATCTGGTGGAGACTGGAGAGAGGGTGATGAAGGAAGCCTGTCATCAAAGGCTTTGAGTATACTACAGAAATGAATAAAACATCAATTTAAATGTTAAGTTGTATTTTATTTTAATTTCAAACAGAGTTATTTAAGCACTTTTCTGATTCTTGATGTCTGTGCGTTTGCTGCAGAGCTTCTGTGGTTGAGCCTTGCTCAAGGAAACCTTCTGCTTATCAGTTCAGTGTTTAGCCCACTACACCACAAAAGTCATAAAGCTACAATACAATAGCATGTAATTGTAAAAATATTAAATAAAATATGGCAAGAAATGGGATGCTGACAACATGAATTGTAAAATGTTTTAAGTAGCCATGCTGATGGAGAGCAGGCACACGGATGTTTGGAGCAGACATCAGCAGTCAGAGATTGTCCCACACATGTTCTCCCACTCTTGCTTCAAGGTTGTGAGGTACAGGAGGAACATGATGGATGGATAGGACAGGCGAAGGCGTTCACGGTGGTCAACTGCTTCATCAACATAAAGCCACAGAATTGGCACAGCTGTGTTGAGATGGCTGCTGTTAGAATAATGATGAAATTCATTCCTTCATTCCCAAATATGTAACCAGGGATGAGGCCTAATATAGGGAGGCCTTACTCCCAGTGTGTAACCAAGAAGTAATGCCAAATGTAAAGAGGCCTATGTAAATCACACAGGTATGTTATGTATGCCTTTATGTCAGACTTTATAAGAGTCTTATAGAAAATGTAGTGGAGGTTTTATAGAGAATCTTTATGCTGGACTTTATAAGAGCCACATGTAGAACAGAAACAGCAAAGTGAAATGAAGAGTTGTTTATATGGCCGAGAAACTTTTGAAAGAAGTTTTTATTTTTACAACTTTTATGTATAAGCTGTTTATAAGGCTGAAAAACCTAAAGGAGGTTTTTCTTATACAACTTTCATAAATGACTTTGTAAGCATGGAAAAACATGACAACATGATATTGTAAAAATGTTTTACTTTGGTTCATAGCAAGAATACAGACACATGGTTTTGTAGAAATGTTTTATTTGGTTTTATAGTAATGACACGGAAGCAAAGACTTTTGTAAAAAATGTTTTTATTTGGTTTTATAGTAAAGACACGGAAGCAAAGACCTTTGTAAAAGTGTTTTATTTGGTTTTATAGTAAAGACACGGAGACAAATACTTTGTAAAAATGTTTTATTGAATAATTGAAATGAACACGCTGAGACATGTTTTAGGCAATCTGTTTTATTAAGAAGATGAAGAAAGACACTGAGCCATATGTACGAAAAATCATTTATTCATGTAAAAGACAAACATATGAAATGTACTTTGTATTAGCATGCATGCATGAAGAAAAGTATTGAACGAAGCAAGTTTTACCTCGAGCTGATGTCCTGCAGACGAGACGAAGAAGGAGGTCAAGGATCCAAGCAAGAAGAAGAAGGAGGAGAAAATATAGGGCATTATATACTAAAATGTTGAAGGAATTTAGGGAGTTGACAATGGTCCAAAATCTTGGATTGGATGACCTATGCAATTGAATATGTAATGAAGAGGTGTGATAATGAAATGATATATAAGGTATTGATCTCTGTATGGAATTCAGAAGCTGAGAGCGACATGCTGCTTCTCCATTGCTTGATGATCCGAGCCTGACATCTGCTGGTGACTCTCGTGAACCGACTTTTGTTACTTTGAGTTTTTCTTTTATGTAAATCTTTTGTTTAGCTATATGTAAGATCTTTTTGATACTGGAAAAATAAATCTTTTATAATCAATTTAAAAAGTAAATCGTTTGCCACGTCTCTGCTTTCTAAACGAGTTGATCTGAACCAGACACGGAGGGGGTCTGTTCTTCTAGAGAGTGAGTATAAATTTATGTTTATGATAGATTTGAATTAATGTTTTTGGTTAAAATGTATTCAATATAATTGTGTTTATGATTTTGAGGCAAATATTTAATTAAATTTCAAATAAAAATGGTTGGAATAAAATCTACCCATTGTAGTTAAATAAAACTTAAGCATTAGGCTATATTTACCTAATCCCAAATGGAGAGAATATTGAGTGAATTCAAATTAATGTAATCGGGCAAATTTAAATTGAAAAGCACTTCCTGTGAAAGTGCGCCTTTTTAATAAAAAAAAAAGTCAGCTGGCCTATATCAGACATTTCAAGAGAGTAACGTTAGGCTACAGACAGTGAATGTTCGTTTTCTTCTACATTGCTCATCTTGCTAAATTTAACTGGTTGACTTAGGTAAGAAAACTTATTTTGTTATCACTGGGCTAGTAAGAAGAACGCATGTAGTGGTATATTACAATATAAAATGAGTTACCACAGAAAAAGAGACTCAGCAGCAACACAAAGTTGACTTCTGTCGGAAGGCTAAGTTATAGTGTGATGTTGCGCTATAATATTAACACAGCATTATACATTTTGGAAGAATTCTTATGTATCGAAGTCAAACTTTTATTTTGAAGGATGTGTGTTAGCATTTTCACTGTCATGGTTCCCAGGTCTTTTGCGTGTTAATATAATATCCTCAGTATGTTTTTATGAAATTGCGTAAATAAGTACATTGGGTTAAATTTTAAGGTTCCATAAAGAGCAATATTTGGGGTTATCGCTGGAAGAGCATCGTATATTTCAGACGGCACCTGACGCAGTTCCATTGGCTTTACTTCTCGTGTGTGGAGCTCGTCTTCCCGGGGCAGGTAACGTAACTTCTCTCTGTTTTTTCACCGTTTTGTTGCAACTTGCAAATGTGAAGTTAACTTAGCTAAATCCATGTGAAGTCAGTCTATTAACAGTGTTACGTTTTAGAGCCGCAATTTTATTTCTTTCCATTGCTTCTGTTAATTTTATTGTGGTAATGTCCGTCCTTAGCGGCTAGCAGTGAACACAAACTAGCAGGAGGGGAGGAATTCAAATTCAGATGGCAAAAACTCTCTCATTTTACGGCTAAACTGTACACTAAAAGTTTCTGAAAACATTTTAGTAACAGAATACTGTATTTGGATATTTGGAGTTTCGTGAGCCGAACTCCATTGGAAGAAATGGCCATTTAACATAAAGATGACTGGTAATGAATGTCTTTTAACTAGCTAGTTAGTCATTTAAGTTACATTTTTACCTAAATAAGTCCACATTTAAACACAAAATAGTTGTTGAATGAAACAGTGGCCCCTGAAGCAGTCGATTCTGTTCCCTTCGGAATGTCTGTTCCCCTTTACGCAATCACACTGCAAGTCACTCGTAGTTGCCGAGTTACCATGCGTACCATCAGAACTAACGTTAGCAAGAAGCACAACTGGATGTACGGGAAGCCAAAAGGTTCAAAAAGTACTTTTCTTTTTTAAAACTTGTTTTTAGAAGCGAGGTTTTCCAGCTGCCAGTTCAACCCTGCTTATTTCTTGTCAATTTTAAAATGTATTACCGATTTCAATGTATTGTTTATTAAGGCTTTGGTTAGATGGTCACAGGTGTTTAATGTCACATTTTTTTTTAAAGAAATAAAGACATAGGCTACTGCTTGTTTTCAGACACTGATTTTCAGGTGTAACAGTTTACCCAAAGTGAAATATAAACGCAAACTCCAAAAACAATTTCTTCATAATTTCTTCATAAACAAATGATCACAACATGTGTTTTTACATTGTTTTACCTCATCAAATAAAGCAATTTTCAACTTTTTAAAAAATGTATATAAGGTTCAACTCATTTCTTAAAGTCAATTTAATGTAATTTCCGTTGAAAAAACTTCCGAATATGTGTTTCCCTTATGACAATAATATGAGGCATTGAGGTTTGAAGTCAGCATGGACAGATTACACTAATTTGTATAAGTAAAATTCAACTGCATAAATTCAGACATAATACAATGAACAAGTGCAAAATTATTTAAATTCAAAGAATAAATGGAGTGTGTGTGAGAATCATTTTATTATGCTGCAGTGTAGCAGGACATTTGGAAGTAGCGCCAAGCCGCCAACACTTTTGGCCTTTTTCGCTTTCCGTACACCCAGCGGTGCTTTGGTGCCTCTGCATCCGCTGTCAACAGACATGCTTCGTTGAGGGGGAACAGGAATTCCGGAAGGGAACAGAATCGACTGCTTCACCCCTACCGTCACTTTATTCTTTAAAATATCATAATTTTACTTGTCCCAAAGGCTTATTTCAATTTGTGTATTTTTATTTGGGAGTTCTGCATGACTTTAGATTTAGAGCCTGAACTTTTTTTTTTTTTTTTGACTAACGTTATTTGGAATAATAATTTCTCTGATACGGTTTTCCACAAAATAAGTCAAATTATATGAAATCCTTAAAGGATTAGTTCACCTCAAAATTAAAATGTCCTCATAATTTACTCACCCCAATGCCATCCAAGATATACATGTCTTTATTTCCTCATTGGAAGAGAAATTAAGTTTTTTGAGTAAAGCAAGTCCAAATCAATGCGCTTTCAAATGTGTTTTAAGTGCTTCAATGGGCTGTGGACAATTACAGTTTAGGATTAGTGGTTCATCTAGCAAAACAATCGGTTGTTTTCTAAAAAAAAATTATTATTATTTATATACTTTTTAAGCACAATTATAATATATTAATAGGAAGCACCGGGAACTACGTCATCCCTGAAAGGTCACGCTTAACAGTGCAGGCGCTGGCGGAAGTACCGCCCCACTGTTTAGAAATGGTACTTCTATCTATTGGCACTTCCGCAGGCGCCATCAAGCATGACCTTTCAGTGAAGATATAGTTCCCGGTGCTCCCCTTGAGTAACCGGTTCAAGACAAATAATTGTGCTGAAGTATATAAATTAGGGCTGACAAAAAATGTATCATGATTAATCACATCCAAAATAAAAGTTTTGTTTACATTATTTATGTGTGTTCTGTGTATAATTATGTGTATATATATACACACACACATGCACGTATATATATTTAAGAAAAATGTGTTTATATATATATATACATATATATATATATATAGACAGTATATTTACTTGCAAATATTTCTTAAATATATACATGTGTGTGTATATATATACACATAATAATTATACACAGAACACACATAAATAATGTAAACAACTTTTATTTTGGATGTGATTAATCATGATTAATTTTTTGACAGCCCTAATATAAATATATATATATTTTTTTAGAAAATGACCTATCGTTTTGCTAGATGAACCCCTAATCCTCAGCAGTGATCTTCCACAGCCCATTGAAGCACTTAAAACACCTTTGAAACCGCATTGATTTGGACACTGGAGCCCATTGAAGCCCATTATTTGAAGAAACATCCAGAAATGTTTTCCTCAAAAAAACTTAATTTCTCTTCCACTGAGGAAATAAAGACATGGATATCTTAGATGGCATTGGGGTGAGTAAATAATTAGGAAGTTTTAATTTTGAGGTGAACTAATCCTTTAAAATGACATCAACTCCTTTTCCCCAATTAAAAAATCCAGGGTTTATCTAAATATGTAAATATTTTGCATGAATTCATTTAATTTTTCTCACAGGGATGATTTTTATCTGTAGAAATGTGAAACTGACAGGCACTTTTCATATCTAAAACTTTGTTTTCCTTAGGTGCCGCCAAATGAGATGGCAGTGTAAAGTCTGTGGATTCAGAGCGACAACAAGGGGAGATCTTCTGCAGCATTACAGACTACTGCACAGGACGTTTGAGATTGGAAATTCGGTACCTTGTCTTGATTATTATTGTCCATGCTCCTTTAAAACATTAAGTGCCCTCCGCACACATTTGTCAAGGTATCATACAGAGGATGAAGCTAAGGGGCCAGGTGTAGTCCTCTCTTTCACATGTGTTATTTGCTCCGCTAAATATCCCACTGAAAAAGAATATTTCCAACACCTTGGAAATCACCTAAGGAGTCATGAAACCGTAGAGTGTGTTTTTGTTGGATGTACATTTAAGACCAATATATATGGAACATTTTTTGTGCACAAAAGCAGAAAGCACAACCCTCATTCACTTGAAGACTTAAAGCCAAATGTCATTGGTGAACACCAAACTTTACCAAATGAAACTGATCCTTTACCCCCAGGTGATAGTGATTGTGATGATAGTGATACCAGTATAAATCCTCCAGTGGATATATCAAAAGAAATTCACCAAAGAATTGGCTCACTTCTCTTGAAGCTGGAAAGTGTACACAACGTTTCTGGAAAATGTATTGATGATTTGGTTGAGGAGCTTTATTTGATATATACCGCTTCTGCTCCAGTAATCCGTCAGCTTGTCGATACCAGTTTGAAAAAGTACAATTGTGCTGTGGAGGAGGACCTTGTTAACAATTTGGTGTTGGAAATATGCAAGTCACACCCTACAAGCAAGGCACTGGGAGAAGATGGGCCCTTTGGTTCTGTGTATAAGAGAAGACAGTATTTCAAGAAACAGTTTGAATTTGTCCAGCCAGTAGAGTACATCCTTGATTCACAGGAGAATATCAGCTTTCAATATGTGCCCCTTCTTCAGACCTTGGAGCATATATTGACCAATGAGGATATTGCACATGAGGTTTTGGAAAAAAAAATCTCATCCACTCAGTATGAATCATTTCAAGATGGGAAAAATTTCAAACAAAATCCATTTTTTGCTGTGGATGAACCAAGAATAGCGTTAATTCTCTATGCTGATGATTTTGAGGTTTGCAACCCTTTAGGGACGTCACGTAAGAAACACAAGATCACTGCAGTTTATTGGATCCTGGCAAATGTACCACCTGGACTGCGCTCTACTCTTTCAGCAATAAACTTGGCCATTCTCTGCAAAGCCATTGACATTAAACGATTCGGCTATGATATTGTTTTAGAGCCTCTCTTGAAAGATCTGTCTGTTTTGGAACAAGAAGGAGTTTTTGTTGCCTGTGCTGGAAAGAACATAAAAGGCACAGTATATTGTGTGGCAGCAGACAATCTTGGTGCACCCTCTCTTGGTGGACTTGTTGAAAACTTCACTGGTCCATACATTTGCAGGTTCTGCTTAGGATCTCAATCTGAATACTCTCAAAAGGAAGTACGCTGTGGGGAATTTCCACCCCGGACTGAGGAAACTCATAACTTGCATCTCAACTCTAGAAGATGACCCCACCTTGCCTCATTGCTATGGAGTCAAGAAAACTTGCCCACTGACTAAGAAGCTGAGTCACTTCAGTTTTGTTAGAGGTTACCCTCCTGATATACTCCACGACCTATTTGAAGGCATTGTCCCTAAAGAATTAGCACGCTGTCTGAATTCTTTCATTAAGAACAAATACTTCACATTATCAGAAGTTAATGACTTAATAAAGCAATTTCCATTTGAGTTTTCAGACAATCTTGACCGCCCTCAACCCATTCCAGTAAATTTTGGTAGTCGTGGTACTATAGGAGGAAATGGTCATGAGAACTGGGCACTCATAAGGTCACTGCCACTACTCATTGGCCCAAGGATACCCTCTGATGATCCAGCGTGGCAAATTCTCATGACCCTTAAGGACATTGTAGAGCTCTCTGTGGCCCCTCTCCACTCCGTTGAAAGTGTTGCTTATCTTGACCAAAAAATATCTGAGCATCGTCATAGACTGCAAGAAGTTTTCCCTAGGGCTGCTCGATTATGGAAAAAATCATAATCACGATTATTTTGGTCCATATTGAAATCACGATTATGTAACACGATTATTTCACATGACTTTGGGAATGTGTTGTATTTATTAAAAATACACCTTTAAACAATTCAATTGAAATTGTAACATTTGTTGTACTTTTTGAACTATTAAAATAAATAATATAACATATATTCAAATCAAAGTATAAAAGTATTCACGTAAAAATGATAACCACAAATAAATAAGATCAACAATATGGTTCGGCTAGATATGCTTTTCAGGTACGTCTAACATTAGTTTTCAGGTACAGAAATGTATCAAATGTAAAAAACATTGCATATTTGAGTGCATAAATTAAAGATGAATCCTATTAAACTTACAAAAGCTATTCAATCCGGATCGGATATGCGTCGTCTTTATCGACTGTATAAAGTTCACTTAAGGCATATACAGACTATGTCTGCTAGGATACTCATCAAGATGGACATGTTGACATACGTTTTGTGTGAGTTTGTCCGTTCAAGAGCAAGACTTAAAAGAGAACTCAATATTTGCGCGCTGAGAGACGTGTGCGCGCTCTCGGATGAGCGCACAGAGACACATTTTCTCACTGCGCGCGGCTTCTCATTCACGTCTTCTGGCACTAAACCCGGGTGACGACGGTGAAAACAACTGGTCATATTCAAACATACGGCAGCACTCGCATGCATTGAACAAAGTTTACAAAGAGAGAATTATTTGAGAAATATGAGGGAAAAAAAGGACGTTTACACGGCACCCCTGCTCTCGTCAGTTTTTGTTTCTTTATTAGATTGTCATAGGTCACTCTGTGTTTAATTTTCAAGTGGTTAAACAAATTCGTGGTGTTCCCTTGCGTTGCAGCCACTACCATGTAGAAAATCTTGCACGTAGCATGTTTCTGCTCGTTGTCTGATTCCTCAAAGCCAAACTGTTCCCAGACAACGGAGTTGGTTTTGCCTTTTTTGCTCACCAAACGCTGCTGTAACTGCCCTCCTTCTGCCATCTTTACTCGCGCCGAGTTTTTAAATTCCAGCGGATGATATGCACACGAGACTCACGAACTGAGAGAGATTGTGGCTTCGGGAGGGGCGGATGAACGCGTGCGCGTTTCATTCAGAACGCAAGACAAAATAAGAGTGTTCTTGCAAAACTGAACATGGCAAAATAATCGTTTTTTCTCGATTGTACTATTTTGGTGATCGTTGGGAGGCGAAATCGAAATCGAAATTCGATTAATTGCACAGCCCTAGTTTTCCCTGATTTAAGATTGACACCCAAACACCATTTTTTGGAGCACTATCCTGCGCTCATAGAAGCATTTGGTCCTCTAGTTGGACTGTGGACTATGCGCTTTGAGGCCAAGCATAAGTTTTTCAAGCGTGTTGTGAGGTTCTCAAGCAATTTCAGGAATGTCTTGGCATCACTTTCAACAAAACATCAGTTGATGATGGCTTACAACTGGCAAAGAAATATGGCTAAGCCTGCCCTGGTAACCAGTAAAGTGTCATGTTTGCCTTTGGAAGTACTACATGTTGACATCCAGGAGTCTGTCAAGAAACTGTTCCCTCATCTAACAAGTGTACAGTTGTCAAACACTTTGACATACCATGGAACAAGGTATTCAGCTGGGATGATCTTGACGTATGGTTCTACAGGAGGGCTTCCAGACTTTGTAGAGATCATACAGATGTTGATCTTGGAAAGCAGCCTTTACTTCATTGTCAAGAAACTCAATGCTTGGTACTTGGAGCACCTCAGATCTTTTCTGTTGGAGACCTGTAATGAAGTGAATCTTGTTCATCACCTCAGCCTTCAAGATGTCTATCCACTTGCAGCTTACAGAATTGCAGGAATGCGTGTGGTTACACTGAAACGTTACATTTGTTGTACATTGTAGATTCTATCTTTTCCCTCTATCATAAACTGTAGGGTGTTGGTGATTTTGTGAATTGGCTTATTTACAAATAACGGATGCCCACACATCACTTCTTTTTGAGGGTTTGAGTAATTTTGGTGCTTAATGGAGGTATAACCTTTATTTTTAAAAAATACTATTTTCTTCTCACTAGGCCACCTGACATGGATTCAGCAATTCTCCGGGTCCTTTTTGGGCACAGAATAGAGAAACTGACTCTTCCATCCGGAATACCAGAGACAATGGAGGAGCTGAACTTGGCCATCAAACAGACATTAAGTATAACCGACGACTTCAGCCTGCAGTATTTAGATCCAGATTTTGGTGACTTTTTTACTCTCAACTCCACTATTGAAATTACACACAAGGCCACAATTAAGGTTGTGACAATCAATCCAGTTGTTCTCAGTTTGTACCCATTACCACTCAATGACAGCTATGATGAAAGTTTCACCTCAGAGCAATCCCATGATCCTGCCTCCACAAGTTCCACTGTACAAGACTCCTGTGGCTCGTGTGAGTCATCATCTGAAAGCTCAGCCATCATGTCAGCAAGCAGCAGCCTACAAAAGAAACCATGGCCAACTGATTTCATTATTCCACGATTCTCTGTTGAAACCGAAATGATTCTTGAAAGAGCAAATGAAGTTTATAGAAAAGAGGGCACACTGCTGACTATGCCAAACATCAAGTCTGATATACTTGAAAAGTTAGCTCAGTCCATTTATACATACACTCCCTATCCATCACTCCAGAATCGTCTTTCTGTCGCTGAAGCACTTATCAAGGCACACCCATGTCTCAAGGATCCAGGCAGCTCTTCAGGCGTCATTGGTTGGCAGAATGGTATTAAATACAAGATGGCTAACTACAGAACCAAGTTCAGAGGCTTTGCTATTCCAGATGTTACATGCAATGCTCTAAAACATAAATGCCCTGCTGACAGGAAGTCTGCAAAAAATGTAAAAAAGGCGAAAAGGGCAGAGGTCAATTATCTGCCACCCTACCCAGCTGGTGAAAATGAGCAGAGCTTGGAGAAAGTAAGGGAAGAGCTGGTCACAGAGTCAAAAAAGAAGAACAACGAAAATGTAGTCAAAGAACAAATGAGCAAAACATTTGCCCTCAGACGACATGAAATCATCAATCTGTGTCCAACTGTTCGAGCCATGAAGGACCGCTGGCCTGCCCTGTTTGACCCTTCTCAAGTAAGTTGGAATGTGTAATGCCTGTTAAGAAACAATGAAAATGTGAAACTGACGACCCTGTAAGGGATTGCGTCCAAATAATTTTGTCAAATTAACTTCAAGATGTAAAAAAAATACTATTACTTTGATTAATAATTTGTCTAACATGTTTTTTTTCCACAAAGTTTCAGTAATGTCATTAAATCCTTAAAATTACATCTAACTCTCCCTCATTTACAAATCCAGAATGTTCAAATATGCAAATATTGTGGAGGGGGACTTCAGTACTCTGACAGTGGCAAAAAGTATTGAATGTTAGACAATTTATATGAAAGAGGTTTAAGAGGCTAAGAATGGATGTGATACCTTTGTCTCTATTGTTGCCTTTTTGTTACAGATCAATGCAGAATTTCAAAGAACAACTACTGTACTTCTGGAACCGAAATTTATGTCTGCGTTAGACCGTCACACTCCCAAGCTACTGATGCTATTTCGTGCCAAAGGTGGAGCAATTGGAAGAAGACTGGAGATCATAATGGAACTGCTGCAGGTACATTAATTTTCAAAATTAGAAGTAGCTTTGTTCCATAAGATTTCCTAATTATATGAATAAGGATAGACAATTGTCCTCCAGAGCTGCTGCCCTATTTTAGAAAAGAAAAAAATAACAGCTCATACCTTTAAGATGCTGCTTTTTGCTTTACAAATTGATCCGAGACAAGGCAATTTTATTTGTATAGCACATTTTGCAAACATTTAGTTTCAAAGGGCTTTACATAGCATCATGACAACAGCCTCTGCCCTTAGAGAAAAAACTCCCAAAAAAACCCTTTTTAACATGGTTAAACCTTTTAATACCTCCAATCGCTCACTGTGAATCCTCCGGATAATTCACTGTTGTATTCACACATGGGGTAATTCAGAAATGACACAGACTTTGTACTATAGAGCTGTCCAGGTTAAATCCATTTAATGTCAGATTCGAACATTTGTGTTCAAACATTCATCTACTTCAGGTGATGTGTTTATAATTTCTGGCTTGCAGTGCATGTGTGGAAGGGCTAATGGATTATCACAAAATCATAAACAGTACATTTTCTATTTTAAAGCCATTATGAAGCTCTGCCTTGTGGTCTGACGAAGCTTTATACATTAAGTAAAACAGGCATGTAAAGTAAGATCAGAATTTATAGGCATCATGTGTTTACATTTCTAAATTACAGAAACATACAGTTTTTTTAGTTTTTTTAAGTGATTGACTTATCAGTTATTGCATTCCTCCCCAGGACTCAGTGCAGTCTTCGATTGAGAGGACCAGAGAGGTTGTTCTCCGGTGTCTTATAGAATACCTTGGAGAACAAGTGGGACATCTCATCAAAGAATTCAACGTAGGTGAACTTAATTTACATTAACTTAATTCAAGGACCATATTTCCTTAATTTGTGCTTGATCTAGATATGTGACCTTTATCTGTAAATTAAATTAATGATGATTTTCTTCAGAATTTCTTTTTATCTGAATATTTTTTGGTAATGCATCGTGTAGGTCTTAAATTTACATCTTTATGGTCTTAAAATGTCTTAAAGGTCTTAAATTTAACTTATTGTAACCTGCATGGACCCTGTACAAAAACATCAAAATGGAGAAGTAAACAAAACAACAGACCAATTTGACACCAAGGCCTGCGAGAAAATAAAATCTAATAAAATAGATTTATAAGCTATGAAAACAATAATGAATGTATTTTCTAGTAATGTGATATGCTTGCAATATATTTCTGACAGTTTTATACAAAGACGATGACAATTTCATGTTGCAGGACACTGAGAACTTGGAGGAACTTGAATGGGTCATAATGGCCATTACTGTGACCCCAAAGCCTGGAGCTTCTACAAGCAACAGCCCAAAGAACATTGGGATCGTCATAGAGGGCGTGGAAGTCATCACAGGACTTGGAGATATTGCAAGGGCTTGCTCTGTCCTCCTTGGCTTGACCTACGCGCTGAATCTTGATTATCCCACACAACTAAAGTACACCTTTGAGGTTTTCCAAAAACTTTTCTTGGAACTGGATGATTCAAAGCTTTCAAGCAAAGTACAGTCTCTCAAGAGCAAACTTCAGGCTTGAAATGAGACTGTATTGCCGTGCAGACTTTTGTGCTAAACAATGTTTATTTTCTACAGAGCTTGAAAATTGCTGAGAGTGCTATGTTTGTAAGTTTGCACTGATCTGTCCCACGAATGTCGTGACATTTCAATTGTTGTAAGTTCAAAGTACAAATGTATTTTATTCTGTTCAATTTGCACTTTTATTATTTATGTTTTGGCACGTATGCCATTATGGAGTATTCTCCTTTTAAGATCTTCATAGCTCTTTTTTATTTTTTTTATTTTTTTAAAAGCTATAGTCGCAAGTTAAAACTGGTAAAAAAAACTACCTGAGATCAACAATGGGCCAGGATAGACTAAACAGCCTCGCCATTCTGTCAATTGAAAGCCAATTGGCCAAACAGTTGGACTTTACAGATCTCATCACTGATTTCGCAAACAAAAAGACTCGTCAGTGGGCATTTACTGGGATGTAGATTACATCTCATTTGACTTTTGTTTATTTTTTTTTATAGTTGACTTTTTTTTTTTCATTATGGCAGGCTTAGCTTATTTGATTGGTTTCTGAGGGTACAGTTGTCTCGTGTTCTCCTGTTCAAAAATAAATGTTTTTAATTTAAAACTTGCATCAGTATCATGGATCAAAATGTTAGTACACAAACCCGATGTAGCCTAAGGTTTAAAGGTATTTGAGCACAAGTAGGCCAAATAGATTTAAACACTATTTATACTTGTTTATATTCAAATAATTAAAATAAAAAATCATTCGAAATTGAATTTTCATTTTGCTAACCCGCATCGTACAATGGCATGTGTAGGGGGCCCACTGACATTGAGAGCATACAGGGCCCAGAATTTGGTGCTACGCCCCTGATACACAGGGACTTGGTCTGTGGTGAACTTGGTAGCTTGAGCACAGGCATTTGTTCTCTTTCTCTCTCCTGTATCTGTGCCACTTCTTCATTCACCTTCAGTGAGTGCACATCTCCACATGTTCATCTCCCACTTCAAGCTCCAGCTTTAGTCTCACCCCTGGATTACTAATCTATTTACAAAGATGACATGCCACAGGAACAAGCTATTGGAAATCTAGAGCAGCGACTGGTTTATAAGAGGGTACGGACCTAATTTCATCTCCTTTAAAAATAAGCATAATTTTTAAATATAAAATACAAAACGTTACCCTTTTATGCTGCATATATATAATGACATTTTATGTGGTAAGTTAATATAAAGCATTTCTTGCAGATTTTTAGATTTGTGATGCTGTTGGTCTTACTTTTTTGATGCAAGGCTGTGCAAGACCTGATGTATTATGTGAGTGGATAGAGCTTTTTTGTTAGTGTTGACCTTGGATCTGTTCTATAAAAATAAGAGTAAAAATAGTTAACACGAAATAGCATCTTCAGATGATAATACAGTGTGATGCAATGATTTTCTGAAACAAAGGACTTTTTAAAATGTTATTTTACATGTATATGGAGGATTTAATTTACGTTTAATTAAAACAAAATGTATTTTTTTATATAAAATGATTAAACATAAAAAAAATTATATTTATGTACATTTATAAGTTAACTGAAGTTCACGCGTTAAGTACAAATGATTGTTTAAAATGAAATACAATACAAATAAATCAGCTTTAAATACATCATGCTAATAATTATTTTCCAAATGAACTAAAATAAAGCAAAGTAAATGAACTACTGTTTGCTGCTTTCACTGTTTAGCATATTCATTTATCCTATTGGTAATGTTAATGTTAGCTAAGGAAGCTCATCATTTATTCTCCTGATCCTGGCAAACCTCGAAAGCATCGTGAGGAAACTTTCATTACCCTCATTAATCAAGACTATTCTTACTGTTAATACCAGGGCCGTGCACAGACCTTTTGAGGGGCATGTGCTGAAACTGAAAAAGGGCACCCCCTCTGTTCACCCGCCCCTAAAGGCCTTTGCACACTGAGTCCGAAATTTTCGCATGCGTTTTTTCGTATTCGTGATCCGAAAAATTCGTCACGCACAGAGACCTTGCACACGGAGTCCGATGCGTATTAATGAATGCGTTACGAAAAAAAACGCATGTCAGTGGCTCCGTTTGATGCTTTGCTAGCAATACTGGAGCCACATATTAAAAAGAAGACCACCAATCTCCAATCCTGAACAGAGACTGGCAGTAGCCTATGTCTAGGATCCGCGCGCACACACACACACACACGCGCGGTTTACAGGGAGTTGGTGTGCTATAATTATAGCTGTGATATTGTAGTATTTTTGATACAATAATATTTGTATATTTAATTGTAGGTATCTGAGGAGCACTGGCGATTCATTCACCAGCATTGCCAGCAGTTTTAGGTTGGGCATCAGCACTGTAGGCCTAGATGGGAAAACGGATGTGAAAAACGCAGAAAATCGAACCTGTTCCGATTTTTTTTTTTGATGGACGAAAGTTTCGGGGGCAGTGTGCAAGCGTGATTGACATAACGTGAGGTCGAATTTATTTTTTGACGTGCGAAAATTTCGCATGCGAATTTCGGACTCAGTGTGCAAAGGCCTTAACACTTTATTATCAAACACACATTACATGCTTTATTTACGTTTTTTGAAGATTTTCACTATTTTTATTGGGGGGGGGGGGGTGCCTTTTTGAATTTCTGTGTGATGGGAAAATGAAGTAGAGCAAGTTCGGCAAAATGCGGATTCGAACCGTAATCAATTTGCGTCAAAACTTTAAGTTAAAATAAATTAAATGTGGTTGTATTACTTATCAATATATTATTAACATTTTACAAAAGTCAAACTCAAATGCACTTACCAAAACTATTGATTTATTGAAGCAGGAACAAAAAACACTACCACCAAAAAAAGGGCACTTCGGAGTGTAAGGGCAAAAAGGGCATGTGCTCTGCACAGGTTGAGCCCTACCTGTGCACGTGCTTGATTAATTAGATTAGATTAGATTAGATTCAACTTTATTGTCATTACACAAGTACAAGTACAAGGCAACGAAATGCAGTTTAGGTCTAACCAGAAGTGCAATAGCAGCAAGTGCAGGATATACAATGGTTGCGTAAGTGCAGGACATAAAAATGTTCTGAATATATATAAATATGTATAAGTAGAGAGATGGTTATTACTATAAGTAGAACTGAATTTACAGATGAATATATACAGTGAATAAATATACAGATGGCTATTTCTATAAACAGAATTTACAGGTGAATATGTACTAGAATATAATAAACAGATGGCTATTACTATAAACAGAATTTACAGGTGACTATGTACTATGAATAAATATACAGACGGTTATTACTTGAACAGAATTTTACAGTTAGAGGTATACAATAATATGTTAGGCTAATATGAGGAATATAGCAGTGGATTAAGTTAGTACAATAAATTATGGACAGAGCTATCCGAAGAAAGTGTAAAAGTGCAGTGAAAAGTGGTTGCATATTCCAGTTAGAAGTACGGTGCAAAATGCAAATGTAAACATTGTTACTGTAAATACAGTCGGCAGTGCAAATGAGCATAATCCAGTTACGGTATCGTATCGGTATCGGTATCGGTATCGGTATTACGGAACAGTAATACTATTCTTATTATAAAAACTATTCTTATACTTATCGGTTGATGTCGCAGAGAGTGCGTTTTTTATTTTCCCTGCAGGTGTTTTGAGAGGGACAAATTCAGCCTACCATTTGTGAGGATAATTAAGTATTGCGTGATCTGGCATAAATCGCAGATGCATACAGGTGCGTGGAGTGGTCTGTTTGGTGCTCCACTTCAGCGCTGCCGCTGCTGCTGCAACAATCAGCACCCTCATCTGTTTTGGGCCTCATTTGCTCCATGCTTTTTAGCACGAGGCAGCGACAGAGGGAGAGAGGCCTGTCATTAAAGATTCTCTCTGTTCCCAAGGGCGATTGAAGACTAGGGGAATGGCACACAAAGTTGTGGTTTTAGATTGCCAGCCCAGGGAGCTCTAGGAATTAGCAGCTTGAACCGAGATGTCCTGCAGGCATCAGGCAGTGTGCTTGTACCAGACCAATCAGGGCTGGATTTCCCCAAACCTTCTTAACACTACGTCGTTCTTAAGTTATACCTTAAGGTGTACCTTAACGTTAATACGTGTTTCCCGAAACTATCTTAGTTAAGAATACCTTCTGTAAGTATTACTTTCGTAAGGTTGGTCTGGACCACTCTTAGCTATACCTTATCACTATTGACAGTTCATTCCACTAGTGGCCACCACTGTGCATAAAGCTTCTTTACATGTCAGTCTATACGAATATAATTCTGAAGTTGTAATATACACCCAGTGTTCAATCAGGCTAATTTTTTTTTAATGCAAGGATTACAATTGTCAGACTCATTACACTAATTTTAGCTTTTTAATTATATTATCCAAAGGTACATCAGCTGGCAAACCATTAGACAGGAAAAGTTTAGGAGCCTATTTAAAGGGAATGATTGTGGAGGGGAGTTTGGTCAAACTATGGCAGCGAGACAGCGAATAGTTGTGCTAAATCAAAGACGGCGCCGTCCGCGGAGCCATTTAGTCGGGGGCGTAAATCACGGGGGGGACAGGACCCCCCCAATCTGAGGGCTGTCCCCCCCTAAAAACCATGCTGAGTATTGTCAATAATATAATGATATATACTTAAAATAAATGTGTAAGTAGTAAAACAATACAAAAGCAAACGGGACAAAAAATGCGTTTAAGTTTAGAAACATTTTGAGTCCCCCCTCCCCCTTACCCCACAGTGGTTTGATCCACCGCGCACCTCACCTAACGTTACCCATAGAACGTAAAAAAAACTACCACACAAGTTTGGGGAGAGAACAAAGCTCTTCAGACAGCAGTTGTGAAACTCCAGTAAGCTGTCAATGCTATTTTATTCACTTTAAACATCAGATGAATTGACTCTTTTCTCTTTAATACAGATTAGGCAAAACCCTGTTAGCATCACTTGCCCACCGCGGCACCGCCCCGGTCCACCGTCGTTTTCATTTTTATAGTAATAAAATAATTTTGTTTAGTTAGAGAACAGACACAACAATTAAAAACTGAACGTGTCTGCTCAATACAGCACGAGCCGAACGAGAGTCAGATTTCATTCATCACTAGAGCAAACAGCTGACAGACAAGATGATCGCGGAACATTTGGTTTCAAAGCGAAATGTAAAAGTGCCTATTTAAGGGAGTGTGTCATTGTACTGTTTTCTTGCTGTGTTTTTCATTAAGAATAATAGGCTAATGAACCCATAATTCAAGCAACCCGCCCTCGAATTGGCGCTAATTCTAAACCTAAAGTAGCCTATATGCGCACGGCGCTCTGTCAGATCTGTGTTGGGTTTTGCTCAATATGATAATAAGTGGCATACCAGAGGGCTTGCTGCAGTTGAATATGTAAAGATCTGAATATCATAGTATAAAATACTATGTGGAGGATGCAAGATAATTTTATATAATATGACTGTAGAAAAGGCCCCAAAGTTATGTTGGTGTTGCTATTATTTAGTACAGTTGACCATAATGTGCTTTATGTTTCACTTTCACTCCCGTTTATTCAGTGCGTGTAATAGGGTAGCGAAAGCGCGCGCTGGTTTGTATACTATATCTGACGTTACGCAGTTAGTATGCAGTACGATAGAGATGATCAGTCGGTTGTCACGCAGTTAGTATTCAGTATGATAGAGATCATCGGTCGGTTGGATTATTGTGAGTGACATTTTCCTCAGAGTGTGCGTGAATGAAAGAAGTAAGTAAATCTGCTGCATTACTCGAGATATTGTATTTCTTTGTCGGCTGTTATTTTGATATTCGATATGGATGAGAGTTAGGAGTGTAAGTGTCGCTATACGACCGTTGTGTTAATTATATCCACGTTCGCACGTTACTTTCTAGCTTCGGTCCATCAGACTGCGTCGGGTTAAATGGGTTTAGACATGTTTACTTCATTCAATACTTGATGTGATGAATGTTAAGTATTCTGTAGTTGAATAAAATATTAAGTGATGTTAGATATCATTATCTGGACCGCTATTGATGCTTTAAAGTATATCATAGACGACAGTAAGTTCTATCTACATTATTTGTAACTTAATGCATGGTAGAAAATCTGATAAGTATTTGAATCCTTTCTCTCTGCTTACATTTAGAGTTTAAGAGATATAGTCATATTCTGACTACTGTTTATTTTATGTTTGTAATGTGTATTAGTGCTTAAGGAAGAATGAGTGTATGCATATGTTTCCTTTATTCATTTGTATTCATTCTATCTTTATAGAAACCACACTCGAAATTATACTCACCTTTAAACTCACTTATACAAGAAAGAAGAAGGAATAAACAGAATAAAAAGAACTATCTCTCCTCTCTTCATTTCATACTCTGGAGATTTGGCCTTAAGTGGTGTTCTGGCCGACACACCTGAGTGAACCTGGTAATAAACCCAGAATTAGCACCTAGACGGAACGTCTACCCATTATCTTCACTTCATTGATGGTCCTTCGAGCCGGATTACTGGGTTCACGTCAGAGATGGAATTACATCCAGAGTATGATGTTTGTGGTGCACGTCCCAAACGGCACATTCGCCCACCTGTGCGCTATGCAGATTATGAGGTTGATCGTAGGGGCTACATCGGAGAGAGGTACAGAGAGGAATTAGAGAGTACTCACCAGGAGGGAAATGCCAGGATGACACCCCTCACCTCCCCTTATGACTCTTCCCTTCGCCTGCAGAGGCGGGATGCTATTCTTCAGGAGATGGACCTGAGCTATAGGGCGGAGAACCAACAGCACAGCCAGAGGAATCAGCTAGCCCCCCAGCGGGTTTCAGAGAGAGAGTTTAGGGAACAGCTACAAGATTACTCTACTCCCCTGCCTCCAGCGCTGCACCCCATGCATTCACAGGAGGAGAGCCGAGCGGAGTTAGATGACATTCGTCATGAAAGACACCTTCTGCAGCAGACACAGCAGCACATGGCATCAGACTTAGTCGAACTTAGAGCATTACGAGCAGACATGAAACAGTTAGTAGATGCTGTCCGCAACATGCAGAGTCCAACCTCTATTCATACCAGAAAGCCAGAGTTAACGGTGATGTCGCCACGGCCACCTGTTGAATGCGAATCTAAAGCTGAGGAAGAGGATGATTGGCCTGCACCACCACCATGGCCAGACCCAGACATGGACGAGCCTCTCCCTAGTGACCAACCTATAGCACATTCGCTTGTTAGTAGGATGGATGAGGTTCCAAGAATTAGGGAAAAAGCACTGCCAGCCCCAGCTCCTGATATGTTTGTGGGCCAGCCACAAGTTAATCACTCCGCACGTGGGGCCCTTCCCACCGCCAGGCCTTGGGATGACACTGCCCATCATCCACCTCCCTGGTTCAAGCCTGTTCAGTTTCTGCCGCAGCCACACGGATTACCTCCAGCGGAGCCCAAGTACCCTACTGCTTATGGTGGTGAACGGAGTGAGCTTGGCTGCAACCTAGCGCCCAAACAGCGACATCCAGGCATGGCATGGTTACAGGCCCCGCCTTTTAGCTCACCTCAGGGTCGTAACTACAGTATCCCAGAGTCAAGTTACCGTGGGCCACGCCCAACAATCCGCAACTTCTCAAGTCGGGACCCAAGTGAGTTTGCGCGGCTCAAGATCTCATTGGAAAACCTCCTACCACATGATGCATCGGAGCTGTTTAAGTATCAAGTGTTGGTCGATCACCTGCAACTAGAAGAAGCCAGGTTAATAGCAGATGCTTACCTTAACTCCCCAACACCCTTCTCAGACACAATGGTTGCCCTCAATGACAAGTTCGGCCGGCCACATCAGATAGCTCTGAGGCGTATTGCTGCTGTGATGGACTCACCGGACATAAAGCGGGGAGACTTTGCTGCATTTGAGAAGTTTGCACTCCGGATACAATCACTGGTGGGGATGCTGAAGACACTAGGACACGAGGGTGAAGTGGAACTACAATGTGGCTCACATGTTGCTCGTCTGCTGAGCAAGCTGCCGCCTGAGCAGAGAGCAGAGTTTCGCCGCTGCATGTACCATCAGGGTATACAAACCCACACCTTAAATAATCTTTCAGATTGGTTGAAATACGAGTCTTGGTGCCAGGACTCTGAAGGACAGTTAGCTGTGAGAGGAGCTTGGGAGAAGCCGGTGTCCAGATACGAGGGTAGGAAGGGTAAGCAACCTACTACTGTTCTCCATGGGGCAAAGGACACTGTTAAGAAATCTGAGGCTCCAGTTCCAAGTAGCTCTTTTAAAGGGAACAAGAGCAAGCCATATTGTCCATTCTGCAATAATGAAAAACACTACCTTAGCCAGTGCACAGAGGTATCCAGGCTAACAAAGGATCAGCTGACTGAATGGATAAAAAGTAACAAGAGGTGTTGGCGATGTGCACGGCCACACCAGGCGGCTCAGTGCAACTTAAAAAAGACATGCAGCCTCTGCCAAAGGAAACATCTTCAGGTTCTGCATGAGGTGAATATAAGGTCATCCGAAGAAGCAGCATCAACACCAGCAGTGGAAAGCCAAGGCACCAGGGGCACAACCGAGGTTCTGTACTTAGACAGACCCACTGAAGGCAGTCGGGTCCTTCTGAAAGTTGTCAAAGTCCGCATCCACCATGGTGACCAATCAATCAACACCTATGCCATACTTGATGACGGCTCAGAGAGAACTATGCTGTTGTCAGATGCTGCAGAGAAGCTAGGTGTTCAGGGGATTCAAGAGGACCTACCACTACGCACAATTAGAGAGGAAGTGCAGACCCTCCGTGGTGCATCAGTGTCGTTCTTTATTTCTTCACCCTTAAAGCCGAAGAACAAGTTTAAGATTACAGGTGCATTCACTAGTGATCGTATTGGACTAGCTACCCATACTTACCCCATGGAGCAACTCCGGAACACCTATAAGCACCTCACTGGCCTTCCCATACGGACTTTTATAAAGGTCAAACCCCTGCTTCTCATTGGGAGTGACCATCCCCATCTCATCACTCCCATTGAACCTGTCAGATTGGGACCGCCAGGTGGGCCTGCTGCCATCCGCACAAGGCTGGGCTGGACTCTGCAGGGCCCAGCGAGTGTAGTCCGTCACCATGCCCAATCCCAGCAGTGTCTATTCACAACGGTAACACCCCAGGTGAGCGAGCTTATGAAACAAGTTGAGAGATTATGGCAGGTCGACATTGTTCCATTCAGAAGCGAGAAACTAGTTACTCGTTCAAGGCAGGACCAAGAGGCCATCAGCATCCTGGAGACCAAAACCATCAGGGTAGAGGTTGATGGCATTCTCCGTTATGCAACCCCACTGCTCCGCCGGAAAGACATGCCGCTCTTTCAGGCTACCAAAGAAGCTGTCATGCCCTGTTTACGAAGTGTAGAGAGGCGACTTGCCAGAGATCCTGCACGAGCAGAAGCCTACAGAGTTGAGATGGAGAAACTAATAAAGGCTGGCTCTGTCATCAAGTGTGGACCGAAAGTTTCAGACAAGGAAGGTTGCGAGGAATGGTATATCCCTCACCATATGGTGAGCCATAATGGCAAGAATAGGCTGGTATTCAACTGCTCCTATCAGTATCGAGGGCAGAACCTCAACGACCATCTACTGCCTGGGCCGACCTTAGGAGCATCACTACTGGGAGTTCTGCTAAGATTCCGAGAGCATGCAGTTGCAGTTAGCGGAGACATTAGAGGCATGTTCCACCAAGTTCGCCTCCTCCCAGAGGATCGTGCTCTGCTCAGATTTCTTTGGCGCGACATCAGTCAAGAAGGACCTCCTGCAGTGTACGAGTGGCAGGTGCTACCGTTTGGTACAACATGTAGCCCCTGCTGTGCCACATTTGCCTTACAGCGCCATGTCTCTGATAACAGCCAGCCAGATGAAGATGTGAGGATATCAGTTCAGAAATGTTTTTATGTAGATAACTGCCTCCAGAGTGTTCCCACGATTGCTGAGGCGAGGCATCTAGTCGACAAACTACGAGCCCTTCTTGCGTCTGCAGGCTTCGATCTACGCCAGTGGGCCAGCAATGAACCAGGTGTAATAAGTCACCTACCAGAAGAGAGTTGCTCTGCTAGTGTTGAGCTGTGGCTGGCTCAGAACCAGATCGATACTCCAGAATCTACTCTAGGGCTAAGCTGGCTCTTCCAGACTGATGTTCTTGGTTACAAGCATCGTCATGTGGAGTACGGTGTCCCCACAATGCGTAATATCTACAAGGTGCTGTCGAGTCAGTACGATCCATTGGGCTTCATCCTACCCTACACCACCAGGGCTAAGATAATCGTCCGACATCTTTGGGACAAACACAGGGGATGGGATGATCCACTACTGCCACAGGAGCTTCTGCAGCGATGGAAAGACTGGGAAGAGGAACTGCAAGTCTTACCTCAAGTCACCCTGCCCCGACCGTACTTGCCAAAGTCTGTAGACATTTCCAGTCTTCAGAGAGAGGTGCATGTATTTTGCGACGCCTCAGAAGAGGCGTATGGTTCAGTGGCGTACCTCCGGACCACTGACCGACATGGTGAAGTGTATCTGTCATTCCTGATGGCCCGTTCCAGAATCGCTCCTAAGCGATTTCACTCTATGCCCCGATTAGAACTCTGTGCTGCCCTTACTGGTGCACAGCTCTCACAGGTGCTGAAGAGGGAGCTTACCATCCACATTGATCGGACAACTCTTTGGTCAGATTCCACAACGGTGCTGACATGGCTGAGGTCTGAATCCTGCCGGTTCAAGGTCTTTGTGGGCACCCGCGTGGCCGAGATACAGGAGCTGACTGACGGGCATGCCTGGAGATATGTTGATACCGCAAGAAACCCTGCGGATGACGTAACACGAGGTAAGAAGCTGCGAGAGCTTATTCAGCCAAATAGATGGAGCTTGGGACCAGCCTTCCTCCTGACCAGTCCAGACTCATGGCCAGAGGACCCCACTGTTGACCAAGCAGAAGATACCTCAGAGCTGCGCAAGTCTATCTTCTGTGGGGTCGCCGCTGTTGCATCAAGCCAGTCAACTTCAGACCTGGGCCAATACGGCTCGTGGAAGGAGTTGTTGGAAGGGACAGTGCAGGAGCTGTATGGGGCGGCCAACTCTCATGATAAACCCACAGCTAAAGACTACCGACAGGCTGAACAGTTAATACTTCAGAGGGCTCAGAGGGATAGTTTTCAGCAGGAGTACAGCCTCCTGAAAGCTGGGAAACCTGTCCCCAGCTACAGTCGACTTCGCACGCTGTCTCCAGAGCTGGATGAAAAGGGAGAGCTTATACTTGTTGGAGGACGACTCCGTCGAGCAGAAGGCCTAGAACTGACTACTCTTCATCCAGTCATCTTGGACCCAGGTCATCGAGTAACTACGCTCTTGATTCAAGACTTTGATAACCGCCTCCGCCACCCAGGACCAGAGCGGGTGTTCGCCGAGCTTCGACGCTCCTTCTGGATCCTGCGAGGGCGTGAGGCTATTCGGCGCTATCAGTATAGCTGCGCTGACTGTCGACGATGGAGGGCGAAACCTGCAGTGCCGAAGATGGCAGACTTGCCATCAGCCCGTCTGCGCCTTTTCAAGCCTGCCTTCTATTCTACGGGGATGGACTGCTTTGGGCCATTTGAGATCAAGGTGGGCCGGCGCCGGGAGAAGAGATGGGGGATCATTTTCAAGTGCCTCACAACTAGGGCGGTGCACTTGGACCTCCTGACCTCTATTGATACGGATGCTTTCCTGATGTCCCTTCGTCGGTTTATTGCCCGTAGAGGAACGCCTGCAGAGCTGTTCTCCGATCAGGGGACAAATTTCAAGGGAGGGGAGCGAGAACTCCGTGAAGCTTTCGTTGAAATGTCTAAAGAACTACAACATCTCCTTGCACCACAGAAGATCTTCTTCCGCTTTAACCCACCAGCAGCTCCCCATTTCGGAGGAGTGTGGGAGAGGGAGATACGCTCAGTTAAGAGCGCACTCTATGCCACAGTTGGTGCTCAGCCTGTTCCAGAAGAAGTGCTGCGGACCGTACTTATTGAGGTGGAAGGGATCCTTAACAGTAAACCCTTGGGTTATGTGTCTTCAGATGCCAGCGACCCAGATCCAGTGACTCCTAGTGTTCTTCTCATGGGGCGGCCTGATGGATCGCTACCTCAGGTAGTCTACCCCGAAAGTGAGCTCATCTGTCGCCGCCGTTGGAGACACTCCCAAATTTTGGCTGATCACTTCTGGGCCCGTTTCATCCGACTCTATGTGCCGAGTCTACAAGCTCGCCAGAAGTGGCAGGCTACACCAGCTGATATTGCAAGGGACTGTGTAGTGATGATCGCTGATCCGCATCTTCCGAGGTTCCTCTGGCCCATTGGGAAAGTAGTCAAGACTCATCCCAGCTCTGACGGGCACATCAGGTCCGCTGATGTAAAGGTGAAGGAGAGAATCTACACCCGGCCAGTTGCCAGGCTAGTTGTCCTCCCTGCACTTCCTTCTGGAGAAGATGGAGACGGTTCCACACCTGCCACTACACCCCAGCCATAGAACTTTGTTGCCTTTAGTGACGAGCAAATGTATTACATACATTTGGGGGCGGCTGTAGAAAAGGCCCCAAAGTTATGTTGGTGTTGCTATTATTTAGTACAGTTGACCATAATGTGCTTTATGTTTCACTTTCACTCCCGTTTATTCAGTGCGTGTAATAGGGTAGCGAAAGCGCGCGCTGGTTTGTATACTATATCTGACGTTACGCAGTTAGTATGCAGTACGATAGAGATGATCAGTCGGTTGTCACGCAGTTAGTATTCAGTATGATAGAGATCATCGGTCGGTTGGATTATTGTGAGTGACATTTTCCTCAGAGTGTGCGTGAATGAAAGAAGTAAGTAAATCTGCTGCATTACTCGAGATATTGTATTTCTTTGTCGGCTGTTATTTTGATATTCGATATGGATGAGAGTTAGGAGTGTAAGTGTCGCTATACGACCGTTGTGTTAATTATATCCACGTTCGCACGTTACTTTCTAGCTTCGGTCCATCAGACTGCGTCGGGTTAAATGGGTTTAGACATGTTTACTTCATTCAATACTTGATGTGATGAATGTTAAGTATTCTGTAGTTGAATAAAATATTAAGTGATGTTAGATATCATTATCTGGACCGCTATTGATGCTTTAAAGTATATCATAGACGACAGTAAGTTCTATCTACATTATTTGTAACTTAATGCATGGTAGAAAATCTGATAAGTATTTGAATCCTTTCTCTCTGCTTACATTTAGAGTTTAAGAGATATAGTCATATTCTGACTACTGTTTATTTTATGTTTGTAATGTGTATTAGTGCTTAAGGAAGAATGAGTGTATGCATATGTTTCCTTTATTCATTTGTATTCATTCTATCTTTATAGAAACCACACTCGAAATTATACTCCCCTTTAAACTCACTTATACAAGAAAGAAGAAGGAATAAACAGAATAAAAAGAACTATCTCTCCTCTCTTCATTTCATACTCTGGAGATTTGGCCTTAAGTGGTGTTCTGGCCGACACACCTGAGTGAACCTGGTAATAAACCCAGAATTAGCACCTAGACGGAACGTCTACCCATTATCTTCACTTCAATGACTGTGTGGTGAACCTACTCATATTTAAACAACTAATGCTTTGTGTTGTTGGTCAGATAAAATGACAGAGAAAAGAAAAACGGACATTAGATAATTTTTCAGTGCACCAAGACGCCAAATAAGCACAAATTGTTTTTTTATATATATATACATATTTTTTTTTGTGGTACACATATCCTTACAAGTACGATTTTGGCTGTATTATTTGTGTCCCCTTCAAAAATTGCTCTTGAGAAATTTCATGTTTATCGTCCCCCCCTACTGTTAGATAAAATGTACGCCCCTGCATTTAGTGTATGTGCACTATTTCATACGTGAAAACTTTAGTCCCCTGGCTAACATGTCAGAAGCCGCTATTCCAAATAAATTTCGCCTGCCACGACAGCAAATTGAGCAGCTTTTAGATCTTGTTGGTCCAACTTTGTCGAGACTTTGTTTGGACGGAGCTACCCTCTCAGCCCTGAAATCCAGCTGCTGGCGGCTCTCCGTTTTTATGCCATGGGGAGTTTTCTGGAGGTGGTTGGGGATGGATATGGGCTGAGTAACAACTCGGTGTGGCGGTGCGTTCATTCAGTAAGGAACATCCTGCTTCGTCATGCCATGAGTATATCCGCAAGCCTTCCGCCAGGCACAAAGTGATGGAGGTGCACCAAGGCTTCCATGCCATTGCTGGTATCCCGCAAATAATAGGCCTTGTCGACGGGACACTTATACCCATCACCAACCCTTCTGCACTAGACCAGGCCTTCATTTGCCGTAAGGGCTTTGCGGCCATCAATGTCCAGGTGGTGGTGGACCACAGGGGGAGGTTCGTGGACGTGGTGGCAAAGTGGCCTGGTAGCACACACGACAGCTTTGTGTGGGCCAATTCAGCGGTGGGTGAAGATGCAGAAATAGGGGTTGTCGGCCAGAGCATTTTTTTAGGAGACAGTGGCTACCCTCTCAGAACCTATCTTTTAAATCCAGTAACCAACCCCACCACACAAGCCGAGCACGATTACAACATCCGTACCCGCAACTTGGTGGAGCGCTCAATCGGGCGCTGGAAGATGCGTTTTCGGTGCCTGGAGGGTTGCGTCTGAAGCCAGAAAGATGCTGTACAGTAGCAGTAGTTACAGCCATGCTACACAGCATTGCAGTCAGTGGAGGTGCAGCCTTGCCAGAAGAGGAGGAAGAAGAGGAGGAGGAGGAGGAAGAAGAAGAAGTCCACAACCCACCTCAACTAAGAGATGCCCTACACGCTGCTGGTGTACAAACAAGGCAGCAAATCATTCACACTGTTTTTGGTTAATATATTTTTCACCCTATATTTCTTTTTATGCAACCACACAACATTCATTCTTTTTTGTGGACATACACACTTTCTCCCTGCCATTTTTTGTTCGCATAAAGCAGTGAAACAGCCCCTGCATAGAGTAAATAATCGATTCTTGAGCTATCGATATAAGCCACTTCAGCACCGCCGCCACGGACAGCACCTGCTAACGTCGCACTTAAGAAGGTTTACCTTAAGCAACCTCCTAAGGTATAGTTCGAGGAACACACCTAGAAATGGTATACCTTTAGTTAAGTTATACCTTTAGAGTCTTCGTAGCGTGCTAAGGGACAACGTTATCGGGAAATGCAGCCCAGGACTTTAGCCTGTCAACTGCCAAAATGTCAGGACAAAGTGGTTTATTAGCATAAAAAACATGACACGTGGAGAAAGAAAGATATGAGGAGGCTCTTGTTCAGGAAAGGTAGACATAATTAAGGCTAATATCAAAGTTAGGTATAAATATAGGGTGAGCATATTTTTATTACCGAAAACAAGGACACTCGGCCCGGCAATGAGATACTCAAATGATACTCGAAGTTCACTCGAAGATTCCTTGTTAATTTCAATACATTTAAAGTATGCCCCCTCGGTAGGGATATAAAATTATATTAGGGCCAGGACAGGACTTGAAAACAGGACATGTCCTGAATGTTTGGTCACCCCAGGTATAAAGGTATTATAATCTGCACGTGGTTTGTTTTTTATTTCAGAAAACGTTTAACCACGGTGCTGACACATTCTCTAAACTAGCAATGTCACATGCAGCCTTCACTGCTAAGAAAAGCTAAACTGAGAGCATCAGCCGAGGTTGTCATCCTTTTTTTTTTTTTGTTGGAGGACACAAAAAGATTAATTTCCTTACTCGTCTTAACTCAACTCCAGTGAAATCACATTTAGAAACCTGACTGAGGCAGTCTCGCGCTCGCTGTTTGTTAAATAAAGAGTGCACTGCAACTGCACTCTGAGTTGAGAGAACAAGGCCACATGCACAATAGACTGTATAAAGGAATGTCTTCATTCTATGAGGCAAATACAGATTGCCTCAAGCTATTGAATTTCAACCTACCGACAAAAACACTGCTCTTATAAGACACTGTGCATGTCTGGTGCAGGCTAACACGGACAGTTCACCCAAAAATGACAATTCTGTCAAAATTTACTCACCCTCAAGTTGTTCCAAACCTGTATGAGTTTCTTTATTCTGCTGAACAAAGAAGAAGATATTTTGAAGAATGTTGGTAACCAAACAGTGTATGGGCCCCATTGACTTCCATCGTATATATATATTTTTTCTCCATACTATGGAAGTCAATGGGGTCCATAAACTGTTTGGTTTCCCATATTCTTCTAAATATATTTTGTATTCAGCAGAAGAGAAATTCATACAGGTTTTGAACAACTTGAGGGTGAGTAAACGAGTACATTTTGAACTATCCCTTTAAGATGTCACTTATACCACACATGCTATATTAAAAGTACATGAAAGTACTGTAGAAATTAAGCATAATCGACAGCACAATAATTGCAAACCATCTCTGATCTTTTCTTTTAAAAAAGCAGAAATTAAGGTTACAGCAATGCACACAATGGAAGTAAATGGGGCAGTATTTTATTTTATTTAAAGGCAGAAAATATCATTTTTATAAAACACTTACATATTCTTCTGTTAAAACTAAACTTCTGTATTATAATCTGAATTGTTTAAACTGTAAAGGTGTTTTAATTTTAGTGTTTTACGTGTTAAGTTGGCCCCATTCACTCGTTATTTTTATTTTCTGTTTATCAACATGATTCCAAAAGCGCTGGCGATTGAGTTTAACTTGTATTAAACACAGAATATATGTTGCATAAATGCATGTTGGGAACAAAAATAGTCTGCAAAAATTTAAAGAATATAAAAGAAAGAGTAATTCATATTATGTAATGAGGATTAGATAACTAATTCAGTTTTCTATTTCTTCTTGTCAAGTACCACCTAGACATGCCACCTACATAGTCATCAAAAAACAGCTTCATATTAGTGTCTATCCGGTGAATGGCGAGAGACACTGGATTAGAGCAGGAAACCTTTCTAGCATATTCTTCTGATGTGAAGAGGGAGAGAACATCTCAATGTCAAATAGACATCAGGTTTGCTTTGATGCAAATTAATTGGATTAAAAGGAGACACTTAAGTGAAAATCTTGAAAAACTCTGCTTCTGATAAAGTATGCTCTCCTTCTCTTCCCTGACAGAAGCCAATAAAGAAATCAGCTCCTGTGATCCACTGAACCCACGTGACATTAGCCGCTCAACGGTCACACCACATAATCATGGAGGACTCAACAGAGGTGGAACGCACGGGTGGAAAATTTTTGCTGAAAGCAGTATATCTGTGCCGCCTAAGGATGACACGCCTGCTGCTGGAAGGAGGGGCTTACATTAATGAGAGCAATGAGAGGGGAGAAACTCCACTGATGGTGGCCTGCAAAAGTCACCATGCTGATGTTCAAAGTGTGCCAAAACCAAAGATCATCAGGTGGGTATCCTGTAAGTTGATTACACTAGCTGATTGTGCATTGAAACTTGTTGTTGTTGTTTTAAGGATGGTAAAAATGCAATTCATACATAGTGACTTGTATGCATATTTTTAATTTCTGAAATTAATTTTATTTTGATATTTTGGTAGGGGGCATTAAGTAAAAAAAAAAAGCTGAAGTACTGAAAAAAATATTGTAACAAAACTGCTTCTCCACAGACCCTCATTGTGTCACGGTCAATAAGTCTCTTAAACCATCAGAAACTGTGACCATTTTATAATGCAAGATCATATAATGACTCCCCAAAAATTATATTTAAAAAAAAAGAAAGTTTTATCTTTAAAGATAACTTTTTAAAGTTTGGCATTTTTTTTAAATAATACCTTTTATACAGCAAGGACACATTAAAAATGTCAAGTGACAGTAAAGACATGTACAATGTTACAGAAGATTTATTTTTCAAATAAATAGTTTTTTTTATTCTTTTTACTCTATTCATCAAAGAATCCTGAAAAAATGTATCATGGTTTCCACAAAAAATATTAAGTATCAGCTGTTTTCTACATTGTTTCTTAAGCACTAAATCATGTATTAGAATGATTTCTGAATGATCATGTGACCCTGAAAACAGGAGTAATGGCTGCTGATAGTTTTGCCATCACATGAATAAATTACATTTTAAAAATATATTAAAATAGAAAACAGTTCTGAATTCTAATAACATTTCACAATATGGCTATTTTTGAAATAAATCTAGTTTTGTGAACATTAGAGACTTCAAAAACATCTTCCTGATCCTACATTTAGGAATGGTCGTGTAACAAACGTTTTTGGATAAGATGTGTATTTACAAGATTCGTTTTTTTTATCATGGACACTCTGATATGCCATTGATCCTTTCCTCTGAGCTCACTCTAATGAATCAATCTTCTCAACAGGTATCTTCTTGAAAATGGAGCAGACCCCAACATTCAGGATAAGTCTGGTAAGACAGCCCTAATGCATGCCTGCATAGAGCGGGCGGGCGAAGAGGTGCTGTCGCTTCTGCTCTCCAGTGGAGCTGACCCTAGTTTAGAGGACCACAATAGTTCCTCTGCTCTGGTCTATGCAGTTAACACTGGAGACAAGGATGCACTGAGAGTACTACTGGACGCCTGCAAGGCCAAGGGCAAAGAAGTCATCATCATTACAACAGACAAACTACCCTCTGGAAGACAAATTACCAAGCAGTATCTGAACGTACCACCACCTCCAAATCTTGAGGACCGTTTGCACTGTGCCTCTGCGTCATACATGTACCCCTCTGAAATTACACTTTTTACCCCGCATATCTCAACACCCACCAATAACCAATCTGAGACCCTGGGATCCACTCCAACACTTCCCTCATCCAAACCAGGATCACAGACTCAAGATTCAAGCCCTCTGCAAGCAGCTAGTGTCGTGAAGCTGCTCCATCTACAGAGGCTTCACTCAGAGCCCTGGCTGAAGATCCCTCCATCTCTGCTCCTACAGCAAAGCAAGTCCTCATCCTTGACTGAAGAGCTTCTACATATCACCCCCGAAGAGGAGCTCTCATTTGGGTACAATGGTTGCCGAACACCACTGAGAGCTATGGTAGCTCGGCACCAAAGCATTGACGTCAAAGACTCTGCTAATCTGCTTAAAGCCTTTGAGACCACATCTGATGGAGGAACTGGGGGGATGGAGAAACGCAAGCTTGTTACCAGCCGCTCCTCCACTCTCTCTGGATCCAGAGAGTCTCTGGAAAGTCTCGTTCAGAGGAGGAGCCCGGCGATGCTGGAGCGGAGGCGATCCGGAGTCCTACTCCTAGACCATATCTCACAAACCCGCCCTGGTTATCTGCCACCTCTTAATCCGCATGCACCCATTCCAGACATCAAAGTCAATACCAGTGTTAGCCTCAACAGTGGAAGCAAGCCTGTGGCAGGAACTACACCCATTGTTCCTGGATCGAGGCATTTTGTCCCCTGTGCCCCGAACCATCCCAGAGATCTAAGAACAAGAAGAGTCTGTTAAAGGGTTAGTTCACCCAAAAATGAAAATTCTGTCATTAATTACTCACCCTCATGTCGTCGGACACCCGTAAGTCCTCCGTTCATATTCGGAACACAAATGGAGATATTTTAGTTGAAAGCTGATGGCTGAGAAAGGCTTCAATCAGGCCTCCATTGGCATTCAGTACATTGACACTTCCAAGATCCATGAAAGGCACTTAAAACGTCGTTACAAAGTCTATCTCACCACAGTGGCTCTACAATAATCTTACGATGCGACGACAATAGTTTTTGTGCGCAAAAAAAAATCTAAATAACACCTTTATCCAACTTGTTCTCGACTTCCGTGTATGCCTCCACGACGCATGCGCGAGAATATGACGCAGATCCGGCGTTCGGACATATGACCCAGAAGCGATTTGTTTACGAGCAGAGGAAGCGTGTCTAAGCTGTTGGATTCTACATTGATCGTGCTTTAGGTCTCGGCGTAGTGCTCAAAATGGGGCTTAAGTGTGTATTTCATGGATTCCCGAACACCGGCGCTACGTCATATTCTCGCGCGTGCGTCGTGGAGGCACACACGGAAGTCGAGAACAAGTTGGATAAAGGTGTTATTTTGATTTTTTTTTGCGCACAAAAACTATTGTCGTCGCATCGTAAGATTATTGTTGAGCCACTGTGGTGAGATAGACTTTGTAACGACGTTTTAAGTGCCTTTCATGGATCTTGGAAGTGTCAATGTACTGAATGCCAATGGAGGCCTGTGTGAAGCCTTTCTCAGCCATCAGCTTTCAACTAAAATATCTTAATTTGTGTTCCGAATATGAACGGAGGTCTTACGGGTGTCCAACGACATGAGGGTGAGTAATTAATGACAGAATTTTCATTTTTTGGGTGAACTAACCCTTTAAGATGACATTCCATGCAAACTGAGCAGATCAAGCAGCTGGTCAATTTTGAGGAAATCTTTGGTCAGTAAATATCACAGAGGAAAGTTGTGGTAAATATAGAAATTTAACTTGTCAAAGTCTGAAATCTGAACAGAATTCATTTTAAATATGAATCATAATAAACATAAACCACCCCCTAAAATGCACTTTCCAGACTGGACAGTAGTAATATGTTTGCTTTGACCATTATAAACTTTACTGCACTTTACTGCTGTTCTTTGTACTCTCACTCATTAGTGCACTGAATCAGAATACTGAAACATTTGCTGCTTTTTAATGTACTGCTGTCTCTTTAAACCTGATTTATGCCTGCAATGTCTTTTTGATTCTGATTTATGCCTGCAATTGTGCATAAAACAATTCTTTCATTTTCTTGCGTATATATATATATATATATATATATATATATAATATATTATACGCAAGAAACTGAATATATATATATGGGAATGTGCACAAAGTAATGGCCAAGCTCAGTATTTTGACTGAATAATACAGTTTCTTTCTCGCAAAACCTTCTAGTATTCCTCCTGAACGCTTTCCATATATGGCGCGCGTCTAACTGTATCATTGCGTGAAACTTTTGTATAATTTTTGTAATGTTTTAGCCTGGTAGCTATTCACTGCCATTATAGGAAGGAGTGTGTGCAGGACTATTGAAAGAAATGCTGCTTTTGAGGTCCAAAAAAGATACAAAGGACAGAGGGCATTAGAACA
Organism: Gobio gobio; assembly: GCF_949357685.1. NCBI lineage: Eukaryota > Metazoa > Chordata > Actinopteri > Cypriniformes > Gobionidae > Gobio > Gobio gobio. The sequence goes on from NC_137100.1 coordinate 47,173,284, forward strand.
ACAGCAGGGTGAGTAAAAGATGGTTTTATTTTCATTTCAGGGCAAACTATCCCTTTAAGCATTTTATAATAACATGCAGTATCATTGGACATGTTGAGAACTACTTTACTGCACTAATAAATGAAACAGAAACATTGTAACAGATAACAACACTTTTGCTTTCTTGTATAAATCATTGTTATACACTACTGTTCAAAAGTTTGGGGTTGGTAATAAATAAAAATAGATATAATTTTTTTTTTACTTTTTTAATCAAAATTTGATCAAAAGTGACAGTAAAGACTTTTACATGGTTACCGATTTTTTTTATTTTTTTTATTTATTTTATTTTTTTTATAAATGCTGTTCTTTTGAACTTTCTATTCATCAAAGAATGCTGGATTTTTTAAGGATCATGTGACACTGAAGACTGGAGTAATGGCGGCAGAAAATGTAGCTATATATTAAAATAGAAAAAGGTTATTCTGCACTGTAATATTTCACAATAGTACTGTTTTTACTGTATCTTTGACCAAATAAATTCACCCTTGGTGAGTATTAGAGACTTTTTTCAAAAACATTTAAAAAATCTTTCTAAGGATAAGCATTTTCCCCCCATATTTTTATTATTAATTTGTAATGACAAAATGCAAATATACAAAGTGTTACAAAATGCAAATGTAGATTACAAAAATATAGTATTTTTCTTTCACGTTGTACATTAATTGTTTAAGCATGACAACCAATACAATTCAGAGTTTAAACCCTAAAACTTCAGTACATAGTGTATATTTACAGTTTCTGCAATTGGGGAAGCCACTGGGGCTCTTTTCGCTACATTGTAAATAGTGTCTAAGAGTGTTATCTTGCTTGTGATGCCTGGTGTTTGGGAACGCAATCAAACCAAATCATTCTGATGACAGACTTTGGCTCAGGCATTTCAGAATGACCAATTTGAGATGGTGTGCGGTGAATTTGGTCCACTGGTTAGTCCAGATATCCAATCACATCCACTATTGAGGCAATGTCACATGAGTTTTTTGTTGCGCATCGAGGGATTTATTCTGTAAATGTGTTTCCATCATAGTTTATGCTCGTCTTTTTATCAGATAAAAAAAATGTATATGCCTCAATTGAGCGCATACATTTTTATGCACTTTTTAACATTTAATGCAATTTCCCCAAATGAGCATAAAAAGGTGGATGGAAACATAACTAATGTCAATAAGTTGAATTGCTTTTTTAGGAGTAGCCAGGTAGTCCTTTAAACGGTTTGATTTGTGATTCTAACAGATCATAGTAGATCCTGGTTTTGCTGAAGTTTTGCCTGTAGGGCAACAGCTCTTCCACATTAAGAACATCATCCTTGCCTGTCCATACAGTCAGGCTGTACCTTAAAGAGAGAGAAGACAAGATGATGTTCAACAGAATCTCATAAAGGCAAAGCACAAATAAAATGTAGGAATGGTGCTTTTAATTTGGCATCTTAATAGGAAAGTGTCAAATAATCCAAAGCACAATTAACATTGTCCTTTTAAGAAACTTGTTTTCTTTCACATAAGAAACTATGCTTTTTCACAGTATGAATAAAGACGTGACTGAAGAGTGACTGAAAAAATGAACTTGTGCAATCACCCTCAACCCTCAAACTTAAAGGGTAACTAAACCCTAAACCAACTTTTTTTAGTTAATGATCTGTAATACTGGGGCTTTATTAATGCTGTTCATTGATTCGAGTAAATGTTTAGACATTTGAGTATAAAGTGTTTTAATTCTATAAAATATGGTGTAAAACCGCCAAAGTGCTGCCCTCTTAAGGTTGAACGGTGGCTACTGCAGTTGAATTTTCCTATTGGACGTTGTGGTACATCGTGACGTAGGATGGTATCTCCAACGGCTCACTATAGAGTGCCGAAGTAATGACGTCACTTTGTAGGCCAAAACGCGGAAGTGAGTTAGCATTTTAGCCCTACCGGTTCCCTCGCCCTAAAGTCTATGGGTTTTTTGAATGGGTTTTTGCTAAATCGCCTGAAATAAGGTCTGTGGTTAACAAAGCCTCTAAATATTTTCACGTTTTGATCTATGACATAAAACACATTAAAACCTGCTTGTGATTTTTTTTTTTTTACTTTATTGTGTCTTAAAAACGATGGTTGCTAAAAGGGACTACATCCTTTGGCGGGGACTTTAGACGTCATCGTGACAAACAGGCAATCTCTCACTAGCCCGCGTTTCAGCCTAAGAATGAAGAACTTATGTGGCGTGAATAAATCGCGCTATTCGCGCAAAGTTGGATGCTTGAACATTTGGAGTTTACTCTCTTCACATGTTCGTCTCGTTGAGAAATGGCTGACATGGGCTGTGTTTACACACTGTGTTTACACACATTAATCTACTGTTAATGTGTGGCAAAACGTAGTTTTAAGACTTTTTCAGTCGATAATGTAGTTGTTTAAAGCTCAAATCTGTGGTTTATTTATAAGAAGAGTGCCTATTTAAACATTTTATCTGGTGTTTTTCGAGTTGTGAGCTCCAGTGAGTCAGCGGCGGTCAGCGCTTGTTTAGCCGGCGAGAGTTGACTTTCCTCGGCCAGTCCTTCTGACGTCTGCCGCTGGCTCTGATGTCTCTGTGGCGTCTCCAGCTATAATTAGTCTTGTGGAGATTTAACGGCCCATATTTGCTCTCATGGATCTATAATTTGTTCCCTGGCAAATCGTTTAGGCTGAGTGCAAAGTGAAGTTTCATTACTTGTTTATTTTTAGGCTATAACTGTACGTTACCGTTGTAAGTTAGCCGACTAGCACTGACTTTGTATGTTTGACTGAATTGTTTGCTTTATTTCATGTGTAGCTTATTATACGTTTTGTATTATTGATCATACATAAACTTGCATTTAACAAAAAGAGACTGGGTTGTGTTTCATGTATGGGAAATATATTGACTATTCAAGTCTAACATCACAAATTCAAGTCAATTAGACTATTACAAATTTTTTAATCAGCTGTATTTTATTTTTCTCTATTGAGTTTATTTTTTGTCCTTGTGTTATTACTGGATAAAAATCCGTTTTAAAAAAAATGAAATTAAGTGTTATGTATTTTAGATTCATGCATATTTTTGAGTCATTCACTATGTTTTTGTCCATAATAAATCACCTAAAAAGTTTGAAACCTACACCTTTGTAACATAGCTTATTACAACACTGTACACACTCTTGACTGGTTGTTTATTGTTTGTTTATTATTA